>NC_079173.1:24152182-24349682 GCF_947568905.1 Ostrea edulis | reverse complement strand
GGAAAACAATTTTACCTACTTTTAGCCATGAAGTAGGTCAAGGACGGACCAATCCAGCTGAAATCCAAATTGAACATCTTTTCCTCTTAGAGGAAGCCTGTGACTAAATTTCATGGCAATCATTTTCCTCGTAATGAAAAAAAAAGCCTGGAAAACTGTTTGCCCAAAAGTAGATCAAGGATGGACAAATCCAGCTGAAATGCAAACTCATCTTATTTTCCTCCTAGAGGAAGCCTATGACTAAAGTTTGACTTTTGGAAGACCTGATCACCAAATACCACGAAGATATTGTCGATGAGGAGCTCTAGCATATTTTTTATTTCAATTTCAGAGTACTTGTGTATGGAATCAGAGTGGTGTTTAACAAAGAAAGTTTTGGATGACTGATCACTAGATATGAATATTTCCTTTTTCCGTTTTTGTTGAAGATGCAACTGTCTATGATGTTAAAAAGTCTAGTATCTATAACGCAAAAAAACACTGGAAAATGGTTTGACCTACCTACAGCCTTTAAGTAGGTCAAGCTGTACGAATCCAGCTGATATGCAAACCCACTCTTACGCTTCTTGGGGGAGAATTTGTGACCAACTTTCAAAGTTGTAAATGCATCCATTACAGAAAAAGTCCGGAAAACATTACATCGGACAGACAGAATCACGGACAGCGCCATAACATGATACGTCCCGTCATGAGGGACGTAGAAACACTGATCATACGCAGAATGTATGAATCACTTAAGAGATATCGTCAACTTCCCATACTTATGTAGCAATATTCCATTATCACTTGCATATGGTGTTTATAGCTCTCGTCTCGTGGGGATCCGGGTTAAGGATAGGTCCTCCGTACCCCTCGTTTGTTGTAAGAGGCAACTAAATGGGGTGATCCTTCAGATAAGACTACAAAACCCAAGGCCACGTTTCACAGCAGGTGTAGCACAAAAAAGACCCCTCCCTGCGCAAAGGCCGTAAGCGCCGAGTTTAGGCCTAAATTTTGGAATCCTTCACCGGCAATGGTGACATCTCCATGAGTTAAAAATTCTCGAGTGGAACGTTAAACAATATATAATCAATCAATTATATCTCTCCACTGATTCTATAAGCAAGTGCTTGTTCTGCGTATGATCAGTTTTTAAATCGAGTCAGGCTACTGACAAACAAGTTGATGTTACAGTGGTTTCAACAGTCTCGTTTAAAGTCAGCATTTCGCAAATTCTTTGGTTGTTATAATGATGTAGTTTGCCAATACAACCTTATCATTGCATTAAATGGTGTTTAACGTGTTTCATACCGATTGTTAGGCCGTTCTTGGCACACTGATTTTGACTACGGATTACTCCGTTTACCTGATCAAGATCTCTGGCTTACAGCGGGTGTGACCGGTCGAAAGGGGATGTTTACTACTGCTAGGCATCTGATCCAATCTCTGGTATGTCCAGAGACCCGCGTATTTCCCCATTCTTTATTTTCACTTTTGATATGCATACACATTATTCTAAGCGTTGAAGTATTTAAAAAAAATTAAGTTCTTAAACTCAAGCTGCACAGGTTATCAGCGTACATATGTACAACCGATAATACAGACATCACATTTACAAACTAAAGATAATACAGACCAGAGGTGTTGCCTATTCAAAGATTAATACTTTCATGACGTCACAGTCAACAATTCTTGTATTCTTATATTGAACCCTTTGACGAACATAACTGTATAACGTAATGTTGTAAAAATGTGATATATGCATGCTTTTTATCCTCTTTGCTGTTTACGTAGGTTGGGGTCTACCACTGATGTTAATCTGTTGAGGATTACGCGGCTTTAGCTTTTTCTAGTAGCTGACAGAATCGTGATGTCCCTCCTCGTTTTGCTGTCGCAAACAATTTCTCCACTTACAATTGTATCACTCATAATCGTAGAGAGCACTCGTGATACCAGTTCTTCAGCTTTTAAACGTTCTGCTGTTATCGAATCATTTCAAGGATTTTATTTTTTCAACTGATTGATGACTATTTGAATTTCAGTTAATGTTGATTTCATTTCGTAAGATCAACGGCAAACTTATAACACAACTTTATGAAAAAAGGAAATGACTTCAGTTTCTCCATATTTTCATAGCAATAACCCGTTATCACCTACATATGGCATCCATGTACATCAAATCCACTTTCAACAAACGAATCAGGGACAATGTTTAGCAGATGACTTAATAATCAACTGCTAAATGGCATGTGAAAGCCACTGGTATACTGAGTCAAGACAATGAGCTAATAACAAGGGCTTTTGGGGAAAAAACGGTATATAATAACAACATGCAAATTCAATGCGATCTGCAGTGTAAAAGCAGTTACGAGTATACATGTACACTAAAATGTCATATTGTGTGTATACATTATGTTAAATGATGTAACTATTCTGTTATGTCCAATTTAACATTGTACAAAACATTTTTTCCGGATTTTTCACTTCCATATTTTCCAGATTTATTTGAATGTTTCAATATCCGGTTTAGCTTGGATTTTACATTTTTCGCGGGTGCACGAGCTTCAGTACAATTTGCCAGCCACTTTAGTTTACTAGTCACCTGTGCAGAAAGCCCTACATTTTTCTATGAGAGAAACTTCTAAGATGGTAAGTTAGACCTGACATTTATATGCAAATTATTCCACAAGAGAATTTACATATACATATTCTTGTTAACTCAAATGTTTACAACGTGTTTACTTGCGAAAGTGCATTTTTTGGTAACATGTTTAGAGTGCACGTTTGTGATGAAAATTCATAGCTTTATTGTAACGTTTGCAAAATATATGATAATATGGTTCATATTAACTTTCATGGTATTGAAGGACATAGAATTATGCTGTGAAACTTTTGGTGTGAATTTTGTGTGTGCATTCTGCAATTTTCATGTATTGATAGGAATGTTTTCCTCTAGCTATTTATGTGTAAGATTTTGTAGTTTCTAGGAACAGAAATTTTTCACTTCCTAGTCTGATGAAATTGTTTTTCGTACATTATGTACTGGTTTTCTAGAGTACAAGTGTAAAGTATTTACTGTAAACAATGTTACTTACTGAGGTTGATAGAGTATCTGTTTTATGAAATACTTATTTTTATACCCCCCGAACGAAGTTCTGGGGGGGGGGGGGGGTATATAGGAATCACTCTGTCTGTCTGTCCGTCCGTCCGTCTGTCTTCAGATTCGTGTCCGGGCCATAACTTCTTTGTTCTTTGACATAGACATACCATATTTGGATCACCATGAGACGATGTGTCGGGTACCTTCATGACCTCTATATGACCTTGAACTTTGACCTCAAGGTCAAAATTGATTATATCCTACCATAAAACATGGGTATATCACCATGAGACTATGTGTCATGTACATTCATGACCTTGACCTTTGATCTCAAGGTCAAAATTATAGGTTTATACATTGTACCATGGATTTGTGTTCGGACTATATCTTCCATTTTCTTTTACAAAGGCATACTATATATTTTTACACTCAGGAAAGAGGTAATTTATGCCTATTAACAACACCCTTTGGGAGAGTATTCCTAGTGAGCATTGCTCACAGTACCTCTTGTTGTTTTTGTATAATTACAGTAAATGACACCACCACCACACGCACACATACACATGTATGCGTACACATGTATGTTTGGATGCTTACTAGAATTTAATAAAATTATGCATTTACAATGAAGTTGACTTTGAACTTGGGGTATCAGTACAATTCAATACTTTTCTTCCAGCTGATCATAGTATCCAGTTCACAAAAATAAAACAGATTTATCTCTTTGTTTTTAATTATAGCAGCATTCAAATATTTTTACTTCATTACTCACTAGGGGCCTTCGTGGCCGAGTGGTTAGATCATCGCGCTCAAAATCACGGCCTCTTGCATCTGTCGGCGCGGGTTCGAAACCCGCTCGCGCCGGTAAGTGAGAAAGTTTCCCACTTTACTTTCGGGAGGTCGGTGGTCTCTTCCCGGTACATTGTATCTGGGTTCTCTCTTCCACCAATAAAAACTGGGCGCCACGAGGTATCTGAAAAATTGAGTGTGGCGGAAAACATCAATCAATCATTATTCACTATGGATTTAATTTTGCGGAAAAAAGATAAATCGTGAAAATTAAAACCACCGTCATTATTTCCCAATCTACAGTATCTCAACTAATTTGATATATGAGAGCATGTTCTGCATATGATCAATTCTTAAACAGAGGCAGGTTACTGAATTATAAATTGACATCACAGGGGTATTAAGAGTCGCGTTTGAAGTCAGTATTTCTAAAATTTGATGATCGATATAATGACCTTAATTTGCAATTACAGCCTTTCATTGGGTCGAATACCAATTGTTAGGCCGTTCTTTACATACTGATTTTGACTATGGATTGCCCCGTTAACCGGATAAACATATAAGGCTCACGGTTTGTGGCCGGTCAACAGGTGATGCTTACTCCCCATGATTATTTTATCCCAAATCCTGGTATGTTCAGAGATCTGTGTTTGTCCTTCTCTAATTTTATATTCCTTAATATATGATTTAACATTAATTGATTGTATATTTAACGTCTCTCTGGAGAATCTTTCACTCGTATGGAGACGTCACCATTGCCGGTGAAGGACTGTAAAATGCAGGCATATGCTCGGCGCTTACGGCCTTTGAGCAGGGAGGGATCTTTATCGTGCCATGCCTGCTGTGAAACGGGCCTCGGATTTTACGGTCTCATCCGAAGGATCGCCCCATATTGTTACCTCTTACCACAACCAAGGGGGAGTGCGTTAATGACGTTTTGCCAGGAGGGGGAGAGGGCATATAAACCACGTGTGTTCTTTCCATTCTTTACCCATAGGTGTCGCTGCTTGCTAACACATCTCTCGATGGGGCCTCCGTGGCCGAGTGGTTAGATTGATTGATTATTGTTTAACGTCCCTCTCGAGAATATTTCACTCGTATGGAGACGTCACCAATGCCGGTGATGCGCTGCAAAATGCAGGCCTATGATCGGCGCTTACGGCCTTTGAGCAGGGAGGGATCTTTATCGTGCCACACCTGCTGTGACACGGGCCCTCGGTTTGTTTTTTTTCGGTCTCATCCGAAGGACCGCCCCATTTAGTCGCCTCTCACCTCTGTCGTGCGGATTTACTTTCAGAAGGTCGGTGGTCTCTTCCCAGGTACATTGTATCTGGGTTCTCTCTTCCACCAATTAAAAATTGGGCGCCACCAGATAACTGATCAATTGTTGAGTGTGGCGGAAAACATCAATCAATCCTATCAGATAAGTCTAGTTTGATCCTTGGCAATAGGGGCTATCTTCTCTATATAATGTACCAGTGTTCCAAGTTTGATATCTGTCTAGCAAAGGGTTCGCAAGATATTTAACGGTCAGTATATTATTCTTCTGTCCAGTTTTACCTTTGACCATCATATGACCTCAAAATCAATAGTGGTCATTTACTCCTTATGATGTATCAGTGTAAAAATTTACCAAGTTTGATGACTGTCAAGCAAAAGGTTCTGAAGATATTGAGTGGACAGTATACTAGACTAAGTATTCCTACGTCCAGAGTCAATTAGCCCTTGACCTTTTGAGGTCTTGGTGACGTCTCCATATGAGTGAAAAATTCTCGAGTGAGACGTTAAGCAAGATATAATCAATCAATCAATTGACCTTTTGACCCTCTTCTCATTACCAACCCACATATAAAATATATCATAATCAAATAGATGGCTCTCAATATATTGTGTGGACAACATGTGGTTTACCGACCGACCGAGAGATGCACAACTATATGCCACCCTTCTTTGAAGGGGGCTATCGCAACAACATTAAGGCTTGTGAGCATCATTAATTCAGAGTCTTTTTAAAACAACCTATTACGAAATAAAACACTTCATTGAGGCACCTCAATTTCGATTTGATAATACATTGGTACTTTATGAATATATAAATTGGACTACATTAGAATGGGACGATAAATGAACTACTGATAAGGAAAACTCGACACGGCTGAATAAACATACACATGACCATCTCAGAATGGAATATGAAACGAATATGCTGATAAAGAAAACACTAAACGACTGATTAATGATAGAGACTGCGTCCTATTCATTATTATTCAGACGTAAAGGTTTGTCTCAAACAACAATTTATGACGTTATTGTGCGGATTTCTTCGCTTCCAAAATGATTAATATACTAATTCCTGTCCGTCATCGGCTTTTGTCGGATGTTACATCAGAAAGCTACCATGCTAATTACAAATTCCTTGTAAGGAAATATCTATATCTAAATACAGATTTCCGCCTACAGTATCATATGCAGATATAAAGCTTTTATACTGACAGGTTCTAAAGCAAATGGTTATCAGCGTCGCCAGCAATAAACGCAAGTTTTGAAGCCACTTTACGTCGTCAGCATCCGTCCGCGTCCAAAATATCTAGTGAACCAAGTTTGTGTAACATGAAACTACAATGGTTTTCATTCAGTTAAAGGACTTTGACAAAAGTTTCAAGTTAATGGCAGAGAGGTATCTCACGTAGCTGCAGAACTGTAGCTCTCTGAAAAAAATATTATGACGGAACAGAGAGCTACAGTTCCACCCCTTATAAAAACCTTTGATTTACGGCGCACACAAAGCTGCGCACAGTTGAGGCCTGATATCGTTGTATTCTTGTGTTGCTGTCTCATAAATTTAATATAAAAAAATTCTTAACAACATATTTTCCTACTATAGTTGTGTCCAAACATACCTTCAAATATTCATTATAGCCCCATACGACTCGAAAACTCCCAGCTTCAAATAATTTCGTTTGTTGACGTAGCTATGTTAGGTAGCCGGGTCGATTCGAACCCTGTTGTTGTTGGTATATATTCATAAAATTTGTTATAAGTTATATGTTCGCTCTTCATTTATTATCAACACGAATAATTTATAGAACTTAAAAAATAAAGTTTTTCTAAAGGTAGAATATGCTTTTGATTAATGATAATGCTATAAAACTCCTTAACACTCGTGTGAAAGGGATGGAGACCGGACCAGACAAATGAAAGCCGCATTGCCGTGAGTTTAGCTTTTTGAATAATTATTATTTAAAGGAACTGGAATGATATATTATTTAAAATATTTAGCTAAAATATTTGTGGGGATATTATTTCACATCTAGACGTTATTGTGCAAGTATGGAAATGAACCGGGGTTCGAATTGACCCGGTTACCTAACATGGCTACGTCAACACACGAATCATTTGAAGCTTGGAGTTTTCGGGTCGTATGGGACTGTAATGAATATTTGAAGGTATGTTTGGACACAAATATAGTAGGAAAATATGTTAAGAATTTTTTTATATTAAATTTATGAGACAGCAACACAAGAATACAACGATATCAGGTCTCGACCGTGTGCAGCTTTTTGTGCGCCGTAAATCGAAGGTTTGTATTAGGGGTGGGACTGTAGCTCTCTGTTCCGTTAAAATATTTTTTTTAGAGAGCTACAGTTCTGAAGCTATATCTCACGAAACATTTTGTGATTTCACCCGGCGTGTTACTGTATATCTCAGTTACAATAATTTTATGCGTGGGTCTCCTGTTTCTGAGACCTACCTTGAATCATTTAAAGCCAAACATGAGATGGGCTTACTTATTAATAATATATATAGATTTAATGAAATAATAAATTATGATAATATATATAAAACATCAAATATGGGAAACCCGAATAGTCTATAAAGTTGACCGGGTCCAATGAGATACCCGGATAGATGCAACAGTATAGCCGGATCAAAGACTAATAATTACCAAAGAGTGGCATCAAATCCTAGCCGGGTAATACATTACAATAGTGATAATTGATTGATTACCATCTTCTTGGGCTCTTCAGGCTCCATTCTGTAGTTACTCTCACTTTCTTTACCTCTCTCTATCCTCGTTTGTACCCGACTGCCGTGAATGTTAAAATGCCTGGCTTTTTATAGCAAACGATCAACCAGGGCCGAATCACAGTACGGTTGTCTCTCGCGGCACCGCAGTTTAGCGCCATATTTTGGAAGGATGAGTTTAGCGCCATATTTTGGAAGGATGAGAAATTTGTTCAACTTTAGAATAAGTTTTGCTAGGGGTATATTTGCACTATGTCAGAAAGCTTTCATATGAGTTTCAGCTCTTTTGGCCGCATCGTTTTTTAGAAGATTTTTAAATTAACCCCACCCTATTTTTGTGACTATCTCCCCTTCGACGAAGGCATGACCCTTCCTTAGAACAAACTGGAAATCCCGTCACCCAGGGATGCGTTTTGCCAAGTTTGGTTGAAAATGGTCCAGTGATTCTGGAGAAGTCGAAAATGTGAAGTGTACGGACAGGCGAGGGACAGCATGCGATCAGAAAAGCTGAGGTGAGCTAATAACAGGACCATCCATTCACGTGTGTAGTTTTGTTATCAAGAGAGGTAGAACTCTTCGACTTCATTTTGGGGTCACCAGGGAACGTGACACTCATTGTTTGGTGATGTGCCTTGCTTAGTTCGTGTTGTTAAATTGCATAGTGCTGAGACTATGTGTCAGGTTTCAATCCTTTTCTGGATAAAGATGAAAAAAATGAAGTAGAAGAAATGAATGAAATACATGTGTTCTCTTCATAGCATCAGGTCTTCTTGTCTTCGGATTATTTGATGATTGTCTTGTACTGCTGTTAACGATATGTTCATTTGGTTCATGTAATAAAATCAGTAGTCGTTCTATTCGAGAAAGTCATTACGTCAGAGAGCTTAGATGTCAACAAACCCACCAGCGAATCAATGGTGTCCTGGCACTCGACCTTTGCTGTTTCTGATGCCGACTGCAATGTGTCTAGACATGTTTAGAGTGCATATCTTGCCTCATCGAGGCAATCTGGTTTCCATCTCAATGTTCCACACGATGTTGTATGAAAGTCATGGCGGACGTCTGTAGCCTTCATATCTGGTAAATTACAAGTGTCAATACGGAATATCGGAACCATTATTTCGTCTCCGATTCCGTTACAGTTTTAATATTTAGTATGCTCAACAAGATCACGTTCTCTGTGTTAACTTGGGCAGGTTTTCAGTAAACAAACAGTTGGTTATAGATCTAGTGAGTTCAGGCACAGTTTAGCGTCGATTTTGAAAGTTAATAGGTGTGGAGCAAACGAAGAAAGAAAATGTCCGTTATATTTGTAGGAAAATCTTAGTTAGCAAGAAAAACAATTTACCCAAATCCCACAATCATAAAGGAGAGGGGGGGGGGTATGGAACGCCGTTACTGCCTTATAGTGTAAATCAGCTTTACGTTATGTCCATACCTCTTTACGTTCTGTGGTTACATCATTATCTTGTGGGCAAACATCATTATGTTAAGATAAACTTTCAAGGGATCGAGAGGGAGGTCTCCGTGGCCGAGTGGTTAGAGCATCGCGCTCAAAAGCACATGACCTCTCACCTCTGGTCGGTGCTTTTCGATTCCCGCTCTCTCTTCCACCAATAAAAACTGGGCGCCACCAGATAACTGAAAAATTGTTGAGTGTGGCGGAAAATATCAATCAATCAAGGAATCGAGATTGATACACATGCTAAACGGCGCGCTCAGATCTAGACGGTGTGCTTCCAGAGTTATTTAAAAATGAAATTGGATTAGGTATGGTGGCTGGTTTGTGCCATTTTACAAATTTTCGTTATTTCGAGACGAAAAGAGGACAACACGATCATCAGCGACTTTTCACATCTAAATAACGAAAAGACGACAAATTACATGTACTGGTTACCCGTTATCTTTTCTGTCCGATTTTATAGGAGTTCAATACGAAACTTCTTTTCTGTTGTGGATGATTATATAAATTAAATTTACACAGAAAGAAACATCTAACATTACATTATGGTGCTCTTGATACCTGTATTCTACTGAAGAAATCTTTTTATATAAACGTTGTACCAGCACGTTGAAACAGAGTGTTTAGGGGACCTGGTCAGTCACCTTTTTGCAATGTCCGTTGTTTAAACATACCTGTACAAATTACATATGTTTTACATACAAAGTTTGATTTTCCTGACCCCTCACCATTGGTTTTAATTTTAAAAGTAGTTGTGAAAGACAGTTGATGTTTGAAGTGCTGAATTGAAGAATACGTGTAGTGAACTAATCCCCCCTTACGATTTATAAGATGAAAGGTGGAGATAACGAACAGTGATCAATCTCATAACTCCCATAAACAATACAAAATAAGATATTGGTACTTGGGAAGAAGTACTTTCTTGATTTTCACGAATTTTTAACTTAAGTGTGAAGTGAACTACGTGCCTATATTATCTCAATACCAAGAATGAATTGTTATACTCGGAGCTTCCTGCAATTTAGTCTATTAGACTTTTACATGTAGTACTTTTCAATTGAATATTTTTACGCCAAACTAATATTTTGCAATATCTAAATAATTATGAATTCAAATATGAACACTGGTGTCGCTCTTGTAAGTTTACATTGTAAATGCAAAATTTTGAAATTGATGAATGCTTGTAAGCTAACACTTAGTGATCAATTTTCTTTCCTTCTGTGAAATGACAATGTACATCGAAACAGAACAGGACTCTCTCTCTCTCTCTCATAGTGCAATTCTGTCCTCACAACTTCTGTTCTTTGGTTGAAATTTGTCTTCACTTTACACCTCTCTCTCTCTCTCTCTCTCTCTCTCTCTCTCTCTCTCTGTGTGTGTGTGTACATACAAATTCACGGTTAATAATTGTGAATCCCGAAGAGACAACAATTCTTTAAAGCTGCACTATTTCCCCTTGTATAATTTTTTGTGTAATCAAATGTCTATTTTGGATTGTGCATGTCATACCCGTATTTTCACCCCAAAGAGGTATATTATCTATTATTATTCTTGTTTGTATATAATTACATGTAGCTATTAATTCTTTTTATACCGGTAGAAGGTCAATCTCTAAAGCTTACAAAAAGCGTGAAACGATTACATAAATCGAAATTGGGATGGGATAGACAAGGAATCCACATATTTCGGAGAAAATATCGCAGCAAAAAAATCACAAACAGGGAGGTTAGTAGTGTCCATACTTCAGGTGACTGTGGACTCACCCGGTTCAGCGTGCCGCAGTTTGTATAATGGAATCGCAACAAATTGTAATTGCCAAGATAAAAATGGAGCTTGTTCTTTTGTTTTGTAGATTTACCATCTCGCAATTCGTTTGTGGACATAGATAGCGGTCCACATTTGATGCATTTTCTAGGCAAGCATGTTGTATGCATTACTTGTGTATATACACTGTGTTTTATACATGTAAGCATTGAATGCGTTGTATATATACAATGCACTTTGTGTATTTCATTCTATCAGTATGATTTATCCGCGTTTATTTCATCGAAATAACGAAAAGAAGACACATATTTGAAATGGCACCAAAGAGAAAATGAAGGAAAAAACGCCGTCTGGATTTGAGTGCACCATGTTGCATCTATATCAATCTCGATCACTTGAAAATTTATCAAAACATAATGATGTTTGCACATAACGTAAATTGGTATCGACATAACGTAATGATGTAACCACATAACGTAAAGTTGTAACCATATCACTTAATATTGTTACGACATAACTTAATGATGTAACCACATAACGCAAAAAATTATCGACATAGCGTAATGATGTAACTACATCATATAATGATTGATTGAATATTGTTTAACGTCCCGCTCGAGAATATTTCACTCATATGGAGACGTCACCATTGCCGGTGAAGAGCAGCAAAATTTAGGCCTATGCTCGGCGCTTATGGCTATTGAGCAGGGAGGGTTATATATCGTGCCACACCTGTTGTGACACGGGTCCTCGGTTTTTATGGTCTCATCCGAAGGACCGTCCCATTTAGTCGCCTCTTACATCAAGCAAGGGGGTACTGAGGACCTAATCTACCCGCATCCCAACGGGACTAATGATGTATCGACATAATGTAATGATGTAACTACATAACATAATGATTTAACCACATAATGTAAAGCGGTATCGACATAACGTAAGGCTGAATTACACTATAAGGCAGTAATGGCGTTCCATGAAGGAGGGTATCCTTCAGTACACGTATGAGTTCAATTCATCGGTTCAACCTTGCATTTACACTACCATTCATCGCCACTATAACAAGTGACCACCTAATAAATTGATCCTTGCATGTACTAATAACAAACGTATGTGATAATAACGCAATAAGTACGATGTCACATGTCAAGAAAACGAGGGGGGGGGGGTTACATGTTGCTGCCTGTACGTGTCTTGAGATCGATACATAAATTATCTGATTATTTATTATCATTTCAGTCATAGCGGTAGGTTGTATATATATATATATATATATATATATATAATATATATATATATATATATATATATATATATATATAAAGCACTAAATAATCACAATTAGGTACTGAAAATTTTCGCCCCAGCCCAGGGTCGAACCAGCGACATACGGAACCCACCACTTAGCAAGATTGTCAAACCAGTGCGTAAGTCCACTCGGCCACAACGACTTCCCTATAGTTTGAAGTTGATCAGTCAAAGCTGTTCATATAATCGTGCGGACAAATTTCTCACTAAAGAAAAGGAATAATAAGAAAAAAAGAATAACAATAAGAATAATAACGAGCTATAACTGTGTTGAGATGCCAACACAAATGTCTCCGGACACCTCTCCATGTCAGAGATACTTTTTGATGCCAGATATGCACTCAGGATTCTCAAAAAACCCTAAAAACTAAATTTGGTTGAAATCCGAGGGACTTCATTTTTGGCCGCCATTTTCTTCAATGGCGGCCATTTTGAAACATTGAAAATTGATTGGAAGGAAATACTGAAGATAGAAATGAATTGTGAACCCTCCATTTACCCCAAAACCAAAATGTTGTAGAGATTTTAACACTTTCAAAAATTTCGGTATATGGCGACCATTTTGAAAATGGCGGCTCAAAAAAAAATTCGATGGTGGAAATGGACTCGGGGTCACCAAATTACCCTAAAAATATAATTTGGTTGAAATCCAACAACCTTGATTTTTTGACGTTTTTTGGCCGCCATTTTGAAACGGCGGCCATTTTGAAAAGTTGATTACACCCCTCCTAGTGACCCCCTATCAGCTCATAAAGTTTGAAGTGGATCAGTCGAAGCATGTTCATAAAATCGCGCGGACAAATTTCTCACTAAAGAAGAGGAAAAATAAGAAGAAAATAATAATAACTAGAAATGATCTCGTTGCGAGCAACGAATAGGTCTTCCGTCCAATTTCTGACGAGATAGGACCTTGACTGGAAGAATTCAATTAGAGAATTAGTGAAGAACAACTATACATGAAAGAAATAAACACGTACATGTAAGACGTGATTTATCAATTGTAAACAATGTCGGTTTTGTTTCATTCACTTTCGAGTATCTCGGGAGTCCATAAAACGACTAAAAATTCCAATTGTACTAAAAATTTCCATAAAAAATACTGAGTTTTTGGACAACTTCCGGTTTCGAACAACCAACTTCCGGTGGAAATGATATGACTTATTACACTCTATTAAATTATTTTATGAAGATTAGAATTTAAAAAATGAAATATTACATATTTTTATGGTACTTCCGGCGGATGACGGAAGTGATAGCAAGTAAGTTGAAACACGTATGTCACATCTACAAGTCACTATCTAACTTTCCTGAAAGCTTCAAGACTCAATCTTTGAGTATTTATGAGAAAACACTTGGAGAAAACCCCCCGGAAATCATACATATTTAACGAACGGAAGTGAATTTTGAAAAAAAAAACAACAATAATTCACTATACTCTGAAGATGGATAATGTCAATTATATATGTGAAAATCACAAAAACACTTGCTTTATAAGCGAGAGATATGATAGCAAAGAAAAACCATTTTTCCGCAGTTTTTCTCTAAAAACCGGAAGTTGCTGGTTAAACTTCCGGTAAGGTTAACATTTTCTGAAACGCCGCAAGAGACCTGATTAATCTATGCAAGTTTTGTTTCAAAAGCATAATTTTGAAATTTGAAGTTTCTTTTGTTCACTTCCGGTGACGGCCGGACGTGACGGATGACAATGATAAACCTTTATTACACAGCTACAGTTTACCATCTATCATCCCTGAAAGTTTGAAGACTCAATCTTTAATGATGAGAAAACGCCCGGACAAAATCTCATTTGAAAAACGGTAATTCGGCCGTAACTTGCGATCGGAAGTGAATTTTGAAATAGTATTAAAGCGTTCTATTGATATTAATAATGTCAATATTATCTGTAAATATCGTATTAAAATGTTGATAAATAAGCGAGATATACAAGAACAAAGAAACACCAATTTTTCGAAGTTTTTCTCTAAAAACAGGAAGTTGCCGCAAGAGACCTAATTAATCTATGAAAGTTTTGTTTCAAAAGCATAATTTTGAAATTTGGCGTTTCTTTTGTTCACTTCCAGTAACGGCCGGAAGTGACGGATGACAATGATAAACCCTTATTACAGAGCTTCAAGTCACCATCTATCATCCCTGAAAGTTTATAGACTCAATCTTAAATCGTTTATGACAAAAAAGCCGGACAAAATATCATTTGAAAAAAAAGAAATTCGGCCACAACTTGTGACCGGAAGTGAATTTTGAAATAGTGGTGCAGGGTTCTCTTGAGATGCATAATGTCAATAATATATGTAAATATCGTATTAAATGGTTCATAAATAAACGAGATATACGAGGACAAAGAAAGATCGTTTTTTAAAAGTTTTTCTCTAGGAACCATTTTTCTGAAGTTTTTCTCTAAAAACCGGAAGTTGCTGGTTAAACTTCCGGTAAGTCTAACATCTTCTGAAATGCCGAAAGAGACCTAACTATTGTATACAAGTTTTGTTTCAAAAGCATAATTTTGAAATTTGACGTTTCTTTTGTTCACTTCCGGTGACGGCCGGAAGTGACAGATGGCAAAAATAATACCTTATTGCACAGCTACAAGTCACCGTCTATCATCCCTGAAAGTTTCAAGACTCAATCGTTAACCGTTTATGAGATATCGCCCGGACAAAATGTCATTTTAAAAATGGAAATTCGGCCGTAACTCTCTACCGGAATTGATTTTCGAAAAAAGAAAAAAATTGAATTTAGATCCAATTACGTTGCATTGTTCCTCATAGTTTCATAAAAATTTGTCTAGCCGTTTTCGAGAAATCGCGTTCACAAAATCGGTAAGAAAAAGAATAATAACTAGTAATCCTAATTGTTCGCGAACAATTAGAGGTCTTTCCACCTTTTCAGACATTCAAACAACGTCTCTGAATACAAAAAAATCTGTACTTTATATGCTTTAGACGGTATGAAAATTGTTTATTTTCAAATTTTCTAGATTACCTTGACTTTGACCTAATTTTCAAGGTCAAAGGTCAGGGATATCACTTCAATTGGTCCTGTCTTCCTACGACAAACACTTTAGGAGTTGTAAATTTCTACGCGAAATCGAAAACTTTCAAGGGCATTAATTCCCGTTACGGATCGACGAACCATCAAAAACAGGAAGTCATCTTTTATAATTGATCAGGCAATAAGTTTAGTGAACATTTCGTGTTCGTACCATTTACGGTTTTCATACTGTAGTGATAACAATGGTTTTTACGCAAGTCGTTGTAAATCGAAGAAAGGTCAAAGTTCAGAGTCGTAATGCAATGCGTTGGAATAAGTCGGTTAGTGACTACTTGAACATATAATACCTTATCTGTAATTTCTATGCTTTTGACTGTATGAAAAGTGCTTATTTTCAGATGACCTTGACCTTTGACCTTGAAATGATTTTCAAGGTCAAAGGTCAAGTATTCCACTCCAGTTGGTTCCGTCTTTCTACAACTTATATTTTAGGAGTTTTTAATTTTTCCGTAAAAATCGTAAACTTTCAGGGCCATTAACTCCCTTTAGGGATCACCGAAAACTTAAAAGTAAACACTACAACGTTTCAGCTTGATTGACTAAAGAATTTAGTGAAAGTTTCATGCTCTTATCGTTTACGGTTTTCGAGGTGAACAAGGGTTTTTTGCGTAAAGTCCTGTAAGTTCGTTAGGGGTCAAAGATGAAATACGCAGGGTGAGATCCGAGCATGTTTCAAGATGTAGAATATGATGGTTTACATTGTTTTTCGATAAGTCTTAAAACGTCAAGAGCTTCTCGTGGCGGAAAGAAAAGAAGACAAATAATAATAAACAGAACGATATCAAAAGGTCTTTCCACAGAAAGGTGGAAAGACCTAATAAACAGAACAATAACAATAGGACTTTCCACAGAAAGGTGGAAAGCCCTAATAATAAAAGAGGAAAAGAAACAACAGAATAACAAGGTCTTCCGTTGAAACGGAAGACCTTAATAATAGAGGAAAAGAAACATAAGACTTCCGTTGAGACGGAAGACCTTAATAAGAAACGGAGCAAAAACAATATGTCTCCGACACTTTGTGTTCGGAGACATAATCAAACTCTCTATCATATATTTTCCTAACCAACATTTTATTATTACAAATGCATTTCTAAAAACTCAAAGCATCAACTTTGAAGGAAAATCAACCATTTATATTCCAGCATATATATACACATTTTAAGGAAATAAGTTTGAGTGTAATTAATTTTCCAATCTGTTCTAGCAGTCACCTGCATCGTTTACATGAGCCGGGAGAAATTCCTCGCCATTTATATACAACTTGTAATTGATTAAGGACACCCTCTGCCCCTTTCGCCTGGGGGTAACTTCTTGGGATACTGTTCCTGAATCTTGTAACCTGTTCCTGACAGTTTTCTTACTTGAGATCGCACATTCTCTTTTATCCAGTAGGAGCTAAACTTTCAATATTGAAACGTGGTAGGACTATTACCCTGAGCCGTGTTTAGCCTCCCAGCAATGAAATTACAATGGTCATCCTCCCAAATCACCGTTTCGTTAACTTGACACGAGATTATATGACCGAGTATCTCACTAAAGAATAATCCACCCTTACAATGCCTCCCGGAAGAAGAAAAAAAGAATCATTACGAAGGGACACCGGAATTAGATCACTAGGTTAAACGAGAAACCTATTTCTTAAATCGTGTTACACTGTTACCTCTATTTATCGGTCAATGACGATTATTCCAGTCATTTTATGGAATAATCCAGCTTACAAATATAATATGTGAATATAATAGGACAAATTGTTCCCATTGAAGCCGTCGGCTGCTTCTCGTCTATTTAAGCTTTTGTCAAGATATGAAACAAAAGTACCCCCAATATCTTGAAATCAGCAAAACTCTTTAATATTTACGGTATTTAAGCCTCCATTCAGAAATGGTATGTTAATACTTTCCCCAGTATTGTAGAAACCTATCGGGGTTTTCTGGTTGGCTCTCTCTCTCTCTCTCTCTCTCTCTCTCTCTCTCTGAAATGATCTGAAAAGTTTCAAAGGCTTAAATTCAACTCATTGTTTTTATAGGTGCGTCTTTTTGTAAGGTAGAAGGGATTTCTTATTTTTCCTACAACAAAGAGAAGAAAGACAAAAGAAGAAAAGAAATCAAACGTATGAGGAAAATATTTCTGAGGTTAGTTATATAATAACATACAAAAAACTAGGGGGGAGAGGAAGCGTAAAATATTAGAAGCTGTAAGAGGGGACTAAATGGGGCAGTCCTTCGGGTGAGACCGCAAACACCAAGGCCCCGTATCACAGCAGGTGTGGCACGATAAAGATCCCCCCCTGCTCAAAGGCAGTAAGCGTCGAGCAACCCTTCACCGTCAATGGTGACATCTCCATGAAAAATTCTAGAGCGGAACGTTAAACAATATACAACCAACCTACGTAATCAATGAGTGATCATTTTGCTTATATCAGCAGTTGCAGAATGTTAAAACAAATAAGTTTAATTCAAACAAGTTGATGGTGCAGGGATTTCAACAGTCTCGTTTAAAGTCAGCATTTCGCAAATTATATGGTCGTTATAACGATCTAGTTTGCCAATACAGCCTATCATTGGGTCAAATGCTGTCTGACGTGTTTCATACCGATTGTTAGACCGTTCTGGGCACTCTGATTGTGACTACGGATAACTCCATTTACCTGATCAAGATATAAGGCTCGCTTGGGTGTGACCGGTCGACAGGGGATACATACTCCTCCTAGGCACCTGGTCCAACCTCTGGTATATCCAGGGGGTCTGTGTTTGCCCAACTCTCTATTTTGTATTGCTTATAGGATTTATGAGATTGATCGCTGTTCGTTATCTTCACCTTTCATTCAATGATGCTTAACAAATTTTTTTCTACTTTTTGAAACTGCTAAACCTTGATATTGTCGAATACGACTTGTCATTATCTATAAATATTCTATATGTCTTAGGATTACTAGTTGTATATCTTTTCGTACTAAGACATATAGAATATTTATAGATAATGACAAGTAGAGGTCTTTCCACCTTTTCAGGTTTTCAGACATTCAAATAATGTCTCTGAATACAATAAATCTAATCGATGCTATAATGATAACAATGGTTTTTACGCTAGTTGCTGTAAATCGAAGAAAGGTCAAAGTTCAGAGTTGTAATGCAATGTAAAACTTATACGGAACCAATTTTGATGCACCAGATGCGCATTTCGACAAATAATGTCTCTTCAGTGATGCTCAACCGAAATGTTTGAAATCCGAAATAACAATGAAGTTTTAGAGCTATTATAGCCAAAAACAGCGTGCCAAAAAAGTGGAGTCAAATTCGTCTAAGGATAAGAGCTATGCGTGAGGGAGATAATCCTTAATTAATGCATTGGAATAAGTTGGTTTGTGACTACTTCTGCATATTATACCTTATCTGTACTTTATATGCTTTAAACGGTATGAAAATTGCTTATTTTCAAAGTTTCTAGATTACTTTGATCTTTGACCTTGACCTGATTTTCAAGGTCAAAGGTCAGGGATGTCACTTCAGTTGGTCCTGTCTTTCTACGACAAATACTTTCGGAGTTGTAAATTTCTAAGCGAAATCGAAAACTTTCAAGGGCATCGTTACGGAACGACGAACCGTCAAAAACAGGAAGTCATCTTTTACAATTGATCAGGCAATAAGTTTAGTGAACATTTCGTGTTCGTACCATTTACGGTTTCTATGCTGTAGTGATAACAATGGTTTTTACGCAAGTCGCTGTAAATCGAAGAAAAATCAAAGTTCAGAGTCGTAATGCAATGCGTTGACTTAAGTTGGTTTGTGACTACTTGTGCATAATATACCTTATCTGTACTTTATATGCTTTACACAGTATGAAAAGTGCTTGTTTTCGAAGTTTCTAGATAGCCTTGATATTTGACCTTGACCTAATTTTCAAGGTTAAAGGTCAGGGATCTCACTTCAGTTGGTCCTGTCTTTCTACGACAAATACTTTAGGAGTTGTAAATTTCTACGCGAAATCGAAAACTTTCAAGGGCATTAATTCCCGTTACGAATCGATGAACCATCAAGAACAGGAAGTCATCTTTTATAATTGATCAGGTAATAAGTTTAGTGAACATTTCGTGTTCGCACCATTTACGGTTTTCATATTGTAGTGATAACAATGGTTTTTATGGAAGTCGCTGTAAATCGAAGAAAGGTCAAAATTCAGAGTCGTAATGCAATGCGTTGGAATAAGTTGGTTTGAGGCTACTTGTGAATATGATACCTTATCTGTACTTTATATGCTTTAGACAGTATGAAAAATCCTTATTTTCAAAGTTTCCAGATGACCTTGATCTGATTTTCAAGGGTCAAAGGTCAAGTGTTCCATTCCAGTTGGTTCCATTTTCTACGACTTATATTTTAGGAGTTTTTAATTTTTCCGTAAAAATTGTTAATTTTCAGGGCCATTAACTCCCTTTAGGGATCACCGAAAACTTAAAAGTAAACACTACAACGTTTCAGCTTGATCGACTTAAGAATATAGTGAAAGTTTCATGCTCTTATCATTTATAGTTTTCGAGGTGAATCGATAACAAGGGTTTTTTTGCGTAAAGACCCATAAATTCGTTAGGGGTCAAAGATCAAGTACGCAGGGTGAAATCTAAGCATGTTCCAAGATGTCGAATATGATGGTTTACATTGTTTCTAGACAACTCTTGAGGCGTAGAAACATATTTTGGCGGAAAGAAAATAATAATAACTAGTCATCTAATTGTTCGCGAACAATTAGAGGTCTTTCCACCTTTTCTGGATTTGTTTCTTGAACTTTGATCTTGATCCATTCTTCAGTAGGTCAAATGAGGCCAAAAAATTGATTTGGCTAGAAAAGAAATTCAAATTTGCCGCCTTGAGTGTTGTAGTGTTCAAATATTTGAAAAAAAGAGGTGTGGGTGTTGCATAGCCGGCACATATCAGGTAAAACTGTAATAGGACTTGTACAGGTGTTTGGGGTGACTTTAGACCTGTTAGATATGATATTTGGAGGTGCTAAGAAACCGGATGTGACATTTTCAGAGATTGCTCATGCATGCTGGGAGTCTGAGCCTCATGTTGATGTTGAGAAGATGGTAGGAGTCTGTGCACTGGATTTTACTGTGTGTGTTGTGGATTGTGGAATTTAATATACAGTTTGTAATTGCTCATCGTATGTGTTCTAATTCACGGAGACAATGTCTTTCAGTCTTTTCACCCAAGGAGGCATGCATATACGGATTTAGGCTTTGACAACAAACAACCAAATTGGTGGCTGGTGAATTAGAAAGTTTCTGAGTGTAGGATCTGAACGGAGAATAGGAGTACTGCATCCCATCTGATCCTGCAGATAAGTGTTTATTTGTTTACAATGACAGTCGGGATGGAATGTCAATGAGTTCAACTGTCGAGTAAAGTTACATCATCATTATCATTAAAAAAACAACAACAACTGAACTTAGTCTTTATTTTGATGCACTGGCAGACATTGATATCTTTTCTTGAATGCAAATGCAATTAATGTTTGATTTACAAGACAGTCAAGAAATGGAAGAAATTGGTGTAGGTCAGATGTGTAGGTGTAGGTCAGATTAGATAGAATCCTGTTGTTGGGCATGAGACCGGTCAAAATAGTGTATAAACAGCTGATCACAGACAGATCACTTGAAGGGTGGGGGATTTCTTCCTTGGGGATGACAGATGACCCACTTTCAAGGTCAAACCTCAAAAACCCCATGGGAGAGAAAGTGATTTTGACCCTGACCTCATTTTGAAGGTAAGAGAGGTCATGGGGCTTCGTTTAAGTGATCTCGCGTCTCTATCTACATCCGTGAAAAGGTTTTGGGCTCCAATGACGACTTCGGAGACTTTCGGGGGCGAGAACTGTGCGATAGTGTTTTATCGTGAATTCGTCGGCGAAGGTCTCGCCTCTCCACCACTTTCGGTCTAGTAGGAGTAGCGATAACGGAGTTTTCAACGTTAAGTCGTCGATATTCGCAGAGTGGTCAAAGTTCAGAGTTGTAATTCATAATACCGAGACCAGTCTAGAATTCCATGATGACCCATATGGTATTTCACTGCTATCTGAAGGGGGAAGAGGGTATAAAAAGTGTCATTTTCTGGTCTTTCGGGATGACTTTGACCTTGACCTATTTTTCAAGGTCAAGGTCACCCAACCCGTTCCAATCGGTTCGGTGTCTCTACGACGAATACTTTAGGAGTCGACAATTTCTTACGCAGAAACCGTAAAACATGAGGGGTACTAACTTCCTGAAAGGGTCCTCGAATCCTTTGGTTGAATTCCCATGTCAATTGGACCAAGTCACCTCTATGTTCTGGAAAACGTCAGATGCTCCTATCATTCACGGTTTTCGAAAAGAACCGATAACAAGGGTTTTTCGCGTAAAGTCCTCTAAGTTCGTTAAAGGTCAAAGTTCAGTTACGCAGGGTCAAATCTGAGCATGTTTTGAGATGTCGAAAAGGATGGTCTACATTGATTTTCGATAAGTCTTAAGACTTAACACTTTTAATCCATCTGCTCCTAATCAACTTCTGCTTGCAGATGTTCTCATAACAATAATAATTAACTTTTTTAACTTCAAAGAACTTTTTTTTTCATTACGTAAAAATATAATGAATGCATTTATAGTCATTAAGACATACACTATTGGGATTTAATTAATAACTGCTCTTATCGGTTATCATACTGATGATCAGTTTAAAAATAAATTAGTTCACAACTAAAATTACTGTGACATATTTTTAACATCACAATCAAGATATATAATTCATAAAAAATGTGCAGAAATTCTGTCCCAACCATTAAATACTTTGGGCAAAAAAGACACATTTGTGTTAAATTTTGAGGGCAATAAAGGTGGCAACAGATTTTTTTAATTCAAAATGATTTCAGGTAATATACACACTTTCTTCAAAAGGAGATAGATCTGAACTCGTAATTGATTTTAGTAACATTGATAGCATACACATATATAACTTGCACTACAAAATTTGATAGATAATGTTTTTGAAATGTACCTTAAATTTTTTCAGAAAAATGTGATGTTTTCTTTAAAAAAAAAGGGGGGTGGGGGTATGGAACAAGTAGAAAATTACTTAATTGGCTTTAGACCTGGCATGACAATGACAATGAACTTTATTCTCATAAACTGTAACTCAGTGCAGAGAAAATACATATGTACAAGGTGTACAAACAATATAATAGACAGCATTTAATAATGCTTGAAGAAGGGATTATAATTAACCAAGAGAGCCAACTCTCTCAATTATATTATCTAACAATTTACAAATTTTGCTAAGTTGATTAATATTTGTCACATTAAAACAACTTGTAAAGGTGAACTTTAATGGGCTAGAAATTGTGACTGCTGCTTAATTCACAAGGCTATGTAATAATACAATTGTAATTTATATCAGCAATTAGACAACTATGTATACATGAATTTGGCAATTCAAAATTAGTGTAACTCATCTATTTGTTGTGTTTCCTATTCATTTTGAAGTCAATTAATTCTACTCAAATATGCCATGAAAAGATCATGAAATTTATTTACTAAAAAGATACAATAATTTAACAAGGTAGCTATTATGATATATTCTGACACAAATATGACCAAAAAAAAAAAAACAATGATTTGAAAGTTTGTCCAGTCTATTTGTTTCTGCAGTTAAAGGTTCATTTAATATCCAAATATGTAACTGTATTATATATATATATTATATTCTTATTGATAGATGAAGAAGCTAGCATAATTCGACAAGGAGTCCGGTACCAGAAAAAAATTCCATGCATTTATTATGATTTTTTTAAAAAAAAAAATAGGCCTCTACTACATGGGTGTATATATATACTTTAGATATAAATTTAGTAACTGTAAAATTGTAACATCTAACTCAAATCTATTCTGTACATTGATTTATATAGACAATAAACTGTGAAGCCACTTACTGTCTAACATCTTTTCTTGTTCGTCGTGGAGACTAAACTAAATGTAAGTTAACTACTAGTATACATGAAGACGGGGTCGTGTCAAGAAGCCTTACACGGATACAGATAACGTTACCTGTCGTAAGATGAGGGGGGGGGGAGGGGGCATATACCCCAAACACACAAACAAAAGAGGAGACTAAGCCCCCATACACCATGCCTCGGGAGATCCTTTATGGATAGAACTTGGACCGAGTTTGGAAGATTTAACCAACGTATTATTATTAAATTAATTAACGTTACAACTATAAAAATTTAATCCATAGAGGATCTAGCCCAACATGAAAATATATTCTAATACAAAGTAAATTAGCGATATTCTGATGATAAACTGCAAATAATAAAAACTCTTTCGCACACCACGTCAACCAATCAAAATCAGCGTTACATCGGTAAATGCGAGTGATTAACCCGGTTTATCTATCGTTAATGCGAATTTAAATTTCTTTATATGTTTAACAGTAACATTACAACTCATATTAACGGTCGATAATGTAGGATAAAAATGTAAACTACTGTTTAACCCACTTTATCGACCGTTAATTCGAGTTAACGTGATACACTAACTTTATCGACCGTTAATTCTAATTAACGCCATTAAACTCGGATTAACGGTCGATAAAGTTAGTTTATCTCCGTTAAAGCAGGTTTATCTAATTAATGTGGTTCGCGCGTGCCATAGACACGGCTGTTGACAGACCTTAGTGCAGAATGTTGCCCACTTCGCCTACAGTCTGTTCTCAGGTTATCCTCCACATTAGTCAACAATGGACTGATTTTGATTTTTACAAATATATGATTTTGAATTATACTACTCAAAATTTGATAAGGATCACTAGGTTATATGTGTGTAATTTACCACTAACATAACAAAAGACACAAATTTGACTCAGAAACGTGTTTACTCAGGTTATAAATGAAATTCATGAACGGCATGAACTTTTATCAATACGGAATGCTTGAAATCTGATAACAACACCAAAAGGCAGTTAACAGCAAACCAGAGAAAGAATTACACAGTTTTTGGAGATAGTCCATCATTACACTTGAAGTGTTAATACCGGGTATGGCCTCCCCTTGCATCAATGACAGCTTGACAACGTCGAACCATGCTGTCAATAAGCACCCGGATGTTTCCAATGGGAAGGTTGTTCCACTCTTCCATGAGGGCGTTTCCGAGCTCTGCCAAAGTCGTGGGTTGTTCTCTACGGCGTGAAAGGGCAACCTGCAGCATGTTCCATACATGCTCAATCGGGTTCAAGTCCGGCGAGCTCGCTGGCCAGTCCCTACGGACAATTGTCTCCTGCTGAAGGTACTGCTCCACCACCCTGGTGTGTTGAGGACGGGCGTCATCATCCATCAGGATGAACTCGGGGCCAACAGCACCGGCGTAGGGTCTGACGTAAACATCGATGATCTCATCCCGGTACCGCACCCCCGTCATTGTTCCTCTCTCCAGGACATGAAGATCTGTTCTTCCATCCCTGCTGATTCCACCCTAGACCATGATGGAACCACCACCATAACGGTCATGTTCACTGATGTTGGCATCATGGAAACGTTCACCTTGTCGTCGCCACACTCGGTGCCTCCTGTCTGTAAAGTCCAAACAATACCTGAACTCATCGGTGAACAGAACTTGAACCCAATCGTTCTGTGTCCAAGTGACATGATCTTCAGCCCAGTCCAATCGCTACCGCCGGTGTCGAGCAGTCAGAGGGACTCGAACACATGCCCTTCTCGAGTTGAGACCTGCATTAATTTGTGAAGCCGATTCCGTATCGTCTGAGTGGACACATTCACCCCCGAGGCGTTTAGGAGGTCGTTACGTAGGCTGGTTGCTGTCCAGAGGGGATGGCGTCGTACCTGGAGAGCCACAAAATGGTCTTGGCGTTGGGTTGTCGACCTCTGACGACCACCCCCATGTCGGTGTGCTGCTGCACCAAAAGTTTGCTGTCGGTTCCAGGCCCTGTTTACAACGCTCTGGCTGACGTTTAGTGCATTTGCAACGTCACGTTGTGAATAGCCAGCGTCAAGTATTCCAATACATCTGCCCAGTTGTTCTGTCGTCAGGCGACGCCTTACACGTTGAGGAGGCATTGTGTTGATAAACTTAGTGTAAACACTCAAGTGAGTTTGAAATTTTAGAAAGAATCAGACACCGATGCCGGAGTGAAAATCGTGCAATGGTAGCAAAGGCATAAACTGTGATGAGAAACGCATTTCCCATGGCATGAAATGCACGTGCAAGTTTGTTGAAGACGTTTTTGATTTCACTGACACAATATTGCCAGTTATGCAGTTATTAATTTTTTAAACAGAAAAATATCTATGATCCTTATCAAATTTTGAGTAGTATATTTTTCAAATTGAATTATCGTATTTTCTTAAATAACTCTAGAATTTAAAACGTTCAATAAAATGTGCATACATGTACAGTGTACCTCTCTGTTTACTTAACATTTATACATGTATTACTGGATTCTGCAATAGTTTTCTTACAATTATGTTTAACATGATAGTTGCATGTTTTAAGCTACTGTCAACGCCTTGAAATGACTCGTATTCAAACTAATCTCTCGTGAATTCTCTCTCGTGCAGTTACAATGCCCCATAATTATCTTTTTTATCAGGTGATGTTTTAAGAAATAACTTTCATGAGAGCATGAATTGTGGCGCTTTACGCCAGCATACTTTATGAAAAGCAATGGCGCCACCTGAAAGTTATGCTGGCGTGAAACGCTGCTGTTATACTCGTGTATTTTCAAAGATGAAATTTAGTTTATATATATTTTACTTTTACCGGCATTTCTGTCGAAATATTCCCAGGCAGTAAAAAGTCGTACTATATTTATCAAGATTCATACGTACATTGTTCACATTCATATGAAGAAATGGTGATCATTTCAATTGGTAAAGCCATCAAAGGTAAAAATATAGATATTAAGAAATAAATTTCAGTTTTGAAAATACGTGAGGGCATAAACTGCGATGCGTCACGACAGCATTCTTCACGAAAAACGTTAGTGCTCCATGAAAAGTATATACCAGCGTTGTAGTGCGTACCCTCATGCATTTTCAAAAATGAAGTTTATTTCTCATATTTGCATTCTACTCTCATTTCTCTCGGAATTATGTGAATCTAGACGTACTATATTTATGAAGACTAATGCGCGCATTGTTAACAACCGCAGCACATTCATAAGGAAATGGTTATCATTGCAATTGATCAAACTTAGGCAAAAAACATTGGAAATGTAAATATATTACAAATGTTTGCTGCGTACTGCACGATAGATAGTTACATTTCGATTACAACAAAAACGTGATGTCAATTATAGTTCTTATCATGCTTTGAAATGATTTTTCTTCTAAATATCAAACAAAATAAACGATACATGTATATCCAAATTCACATTATTTATACATACATTTTATTTTGTTCATACACAATGTACATACATGTATAGTATAAAGTTCCATTTCATATACTGGAGTTTCACGTGTTTAATGGTTCAGGAAAAAAATACTTTAAAACGACAATCGTAAATCAAAATTATCTATTGTATTGCAATCTGATTATGTCGTTTGACCTTTCCACACTCCGCTTTCTCGATCAACAATCGTGCTCATAAATTACGTGGAGATTGGAGTTATCGTTCGTGACCATCGGCAGAGGATTAACTCTGTCAAGCTCCGATACTCCTGATCTTTAAAGTGTTTTACACGGATTGTTCTAAACTGTCAAACGGCTTAAGCTATCAACACCTCTGTTGAATAAACAAAGTTCACTGCACTCCAAGATCACGAAATGTTTTTAAAAGTCAAATTCACATTTCAATTACAACGATAAATAATATTGGTTGATATAAAGCATCAAAAGTACATTAGCAAGTATTTTCAGAGACATGTATATACCATATATGTCTCTGGTATTTTAAAAAAAGAAAATTATTTTCATAAAAATTGCAAAAGCCAGATGACCATAAACGATAATTACAACGTAGATATCCAAATGTTTACGCCAGAGATAGAATCAAACCTACAATTAGAAAGGCCTTACCATGACGTAACCTTTCCCTGGGTTAGACGTAAAAGATACCATGTCATGTAGATTAATGATGGTGACCGTCAATCCAATGTAAATGCCCGAGGATGATCCGTATTTCACACCCATCCATAGCCCTATTATAGTTTTTCTTTCAGGTTTTAGATAACTCACGACAGCGTCTGAAATAAAATGTGTCACGATACATTTTTAGATTAGTTATAATAATATTACGAACTGATAAGAAACTTGATGTCAGCTGACTCTAAAATTAGTAGATGGTAGTGTGTTCATGCGCCAGCAATTAATTAATTATATACTTTTCATGTAAGTAACTTGCTCAACACATCATAAAAAATGGAGTTATTGTAAGGTTTTAAGAAGTATTTAAAACATACAACACTGTGGAATGTAAAATTAATGCAAAATATTTCTTTAAAAAATGAAATATTTGTTTTAGAAAATCTTATTGTCTTCAGTTCACGTAAACTGGTACTACGGACAATATTATGATAGCGTCTGGTCAGTTATGCGATCCGTATGAATGACAATCTAATTTGTCGTGTTTAATAGAGCAGAACGCAGCAGGCTTTCCATGGCCTGGTACACTTTTCGTTAGGTCCATAATTAACGGAGGGATTTATGCGTGTGTGTTATATATATACTACACAGATGTACCATACGCTACTACACACGTGTTGAAAACCCCATTCTAAGGTAAGTTTTATCATCACCTCTAATTACAGCAAATTAAAATCCAGATTTAAATACGCATGTTACATGTAATGTCATAGGGTGGCAACAATATACTTCCCTTCAATGATGGAAATTTGTTTATATGGTGATATAAAAATAACAATATTATGCGAACAATGAGGAAATGCGATTAGAAATGATGAAGCGTTTAACATGGAAGTACTTAATCCAATAATCACCTTTCATCGTACACAAAACCACACGCGCATACGCGTACCTTTGTCGGGTTCGCATTAGATGTAATTGCCTAAGAAATAGGCTTAACACCTGATTTGGTTCATTGTCCCTAACATACGACGGGTCTCGTTAAACTACCTATTTACTACTAATTTATCCTAAATTAGAAAGGTTTTTTTTCTTGTAAAGAACATAATTTATTTACGAAACCTCAAAAGGATTAAGTACAAGTTCAGAAACTTTGATCACTTCCTTCCGATACAATCATTTATATGATTACCATATAATATGTAAGTATACAACAAATATATATAATTTGTGTTCACGACGGATATAAGTAGCAGTGATAATATGCTTTCATTAAATGAACAGTATAACTTTTTTTTTCAATTCTTGAAGAAAAAAGTACAAAATCATTTATTTTGTTTTAGAAATTTAGGAATGATTGAATAATCTTGAAAGGATCTAGATTTTGTACCTCATTCCACCATAGAATTGAATGCATATCTACAATTTGTATATTGAATGACATGATATAGTTTATTCATTAATATGCCTTGCCGTTATATATTTTCACATACTAAAACAATGGGTAAGCATTGTCGAATAGTCCACATGAACAATTTGGATTGTCTAGTAGATTACCACGAAATAACCCCTATTTTAAAATAGTGTTTTGTCTCCACCTTGCATGAAATACATGTATATTCGAAAAGATTTCCCCATATGAAAATCAGTCCCCTATAGCAATAAATGCACATCCGCAATGTATGCATTGATTTTAAAATACATTTCAGTAAATTCGTCTTGTGTCAGATTTTGTTGTACATGAATGATGAATACGCAATTTAAAATTAGGTACATGTATATTTCATCGCGTTCAGTTTTGCATACTAGTAAATAAAAGAAAATTCATGGTAACAAGTCATTTCCACCGGCAAATGAAAGGTGAAGATAACGAACAGTGATCAATCTCATAACTCATATAAGCAATACAAAATAGAGAGTTGGGCAAACACGGATACCTGGATATACCAGAAGTGGGGTCAGCTGCCTAGGAGGAGTAAGCATTTTCTGTCGACCGGTCACACCCGCCATGAGCCGTATACCTTGATCAGGTAAACGAAGTTATCCGTAGTCAAAATCAGTGCCAAGAACGGTCTACATGTAACAATTGGTATGAAACACATCAGACAGCATTTGACCCAATGATAGGTTGTATTGACAAACTAGATCGTTATAACGACCATATGATTTGCAAAACGCTGACTTTAAACGAGACTGTTGAAACCCCTGCACCATCAACTTCTTTGTCTGTAGCCTGCCTCGATTTAAAAACTGATCATACGCAAAACAAGCTCTTGCGTATCGAATCAGTTTTGTGAGATATTAACACCATATGCAGGTGATAATGGTTGATTGATTGATGTTTTCCGCCACACTCAACAATTTTTCAGTTATATGGTGGCACCCAGTTTTTATTGGTGGAAGAGAGAGCCCAGATACACTGTACAATGTACCTGGGAAGAGACCACCGACCTTCAGCAAGTAAACTGGGAAACTTTCTCACTTGCCGGCGCGAGCGGGATTCGAACCCGCGCCGAGCAGAGATGAGAGGCCGTGTGATTTAAAGCGCGATGTTCTAACCACTACGCCATAGAGGCCCCTAAGGTGATAATGGAATATTGCTACATAAATATGGGAAGTTGACGATGGGGAAGCTGAAATCAGCCCGTTAATCATAAGGTTGAGTTGTTAGTTTGCCGTTAATATTTATTTCCAATAGAATACCCAAGTACATTGTATGAAGCAGAAGTGGACGACTCTGTGGTGTCCTTTATTTCGAGTTCACAGGGATATATCGAATCGACATATGATTGAAAGTTATTGTTAATAGATAATACGTCGTTGATATATCTAAATGTAGAATTGAAGGCCACAGCAAGATATTTTTTTCTTCTCGTAGAAGTTTTTTAATACATCTGCTGGAATTGATCACTGTTCGTTATCTTCACCTTCACAAGAACATTAAAGCTGATCAGTTAACAAAGGAGCACAATTCGTGCCCATGGGAATTCCAACAGACTGTTGGAAGACCTGATCACCAAAGACCACGAAGACATTGTCAATGAGGAACTCTAGTATTTTTTTTAAATTTCAACTTCACAGTACTTGTGCGTGGAATCAGAGTGGTGTTTAACAAAGTAATTTTTTGGATGACTGATCACTAGATATGAATACATTTATTTCCGTTTTCCATTTTTGTTGACGAAGCAACTGTCTATGATATCTAAAAGTGTAGTATTTAATTTATCGTGAGGAATGGTCGTGTAAAGTGTTGAAAAGTCATACGTTTTGATGTTGTTGATTTGAGAAAAAGTTTGCGATTTCAAATTTACTAAGAGTTCTTTTTGTTAGACTCCACATTTGATTTAAAACCACTTCTGGCATATGTAGTTGTACAGTCATCTTCAGAAGTCAAGGGTTATTGATTCGTTACCTCGCGCTAACCCTTGACATCAGTTGCTACATGTATGTAAGTCTTTGATGAAATCGAGATAATCTACATGAATTCGTAATCTGAGATCAAGTAGATGTATATCCGTCATTTTTCGTTATTTGCATTTGCTCATTTTCACCATTTCGTTTAAAAAGGGTGCGGCCCTTCATTTGAATTGTAAATCCCCTTCAACCTAGGATGCTATATAGGTAGTTTTGATTGCAAGTGACCCAGAGGTGCTGGATAACAAAGTTTGCGAACGGACGAACAAACTAACCAAGGGTGGGGTCGTGTACTTCGAAAACTAAAATTTATTTCTTGAATGAAGACCTTTTATACGGGAAATCTACACATGTGTATGTAGGTCTATCGAACCCTTCTGTGGAGGTTAAAATGCCATTTTATAAAATCAACTCTAAATGTGATCCACAAAGATGTTGAAAAGAAAAGTAACCGATAAATTATCAAATATTTTTTTCTCACATTTTATGCGAAATTAAAGCAATGTGTGTTACATATAAAATGTTTAATAGGTAGACATGGGAAGGATTCATATTACAGACAAGGTTGATTGATTGTATGGTATTTAACGCCCCTCTCGAGAATAGTTCACTCATATGGAGACGTCACTATTGCCGGGTACGGGCTGTAAATTGTAGTGCTATGTTCGGCACTTATGGCCATTGAGCAGTGAGGGGTCTTTATCGTGTCACACCTGCTGTGACACGGGACCTCGTTTTTTTCCGGTCTCATCCGAAGCAAGGGGTACTGAGGACCTATTCTACCTGGATCCCCACGGGATCACAAACAACATGCAATTCAAACAGATATATGAATTGCTTTAAATTATTGATATAAATTCAAATGAATAAATGTCTAAATGATCATATATAAATCAGCAAGAAAAATATATTTCAAGAGAAACAAAATTTTCAGAATTAGACTATATCTCTTAAATGAAATAAGCGATTAAATAAGAAATTATGTCACATCGACTTAGGCATATTGGCAGGAAATATTCAAATTTTTCTCTCCATCCGGAAGAGGACATCCTTTCCCGAGCTACCCCATGTATCTCCCTGGTATCACCCCCCCACACACACACACACACACACACACACACATTCTCATTCTCTCTCTCTTTCTATCATGTATACCTATAAAAGTTTATCTAATACTCTCTTTCGAATTATGAAAAGGTGGTTTTTGAGAGAGACTATTAGTAAGGACAGGTCCTCACACCACGTGCTCACACTAAGCTGATGTTTTGTATCCACATCTTTCACAAAAACTGAGCGCCACCAGATAACTGAAAAAGTGTTGGGTGTGGTAGAAAACAGCAAAACAATCGTCTGTAGATCATATTTATGAGGACGTAATTGTAAGGATTTTTTTGTCCTCATATTGCAATTCTGTCCTCACAACTTCTGTCCATTGGGTGAAATTTGTCCTCACTTTACACGTTTTACTCTCTCTTTATATTGCCATATACCATCGTCGGACGATGCATGTGCATATAAATACGCTTTACCCGTAAAACAGCAAAACTGACTTAACGAAAACTGATTATCCCTGTCAGTATCAATCACATATTGGTGGTTTCATAAATTATTTTTCAGGATTTTAATTCTATACATGTATTTGTACAAATATTTTAAGAAAACATGTATAACACAAATATTAAAGTAGGAAAAGGATTAAAGACTTGCATTAGCAAACTCTATAGAATGAGAGAGAGAGAGAGAGAGAGAGAGAGAGAGAGAGAGAGAACTATTTATTATTGACTGAAAAAACGGTCACAGGTACAAATACATGTATAGAATTAGATTCCTGAAAAATAATTTATGAAACCACCAATATGTGATTGATACTGACGGGACACGCTTTACCCGTGAAACAGCAAAAGTAACTTCACGAAAACTGATTATCCCCGTCTTTTTTCTATTGTGCAATTCTGGTCTTAGTACCGCCAATGCGATAACAAAGTGGGAGGAGCTCGTATTATCACATATGCGATAACAAGACCCTGTTGATAATAACCAGATACAATTCCTGAATATCAAAAGAAAATCACTGCAAATATATGACAAGAATTGTTTGAAACATGTCAGAATGTAGTATTGGACGGAGGCATGGTCTGTTCCCCACGGTTCAGGTATTATTCCAAATTGAAAAAAAGTCTAATTCAAACATAAAAGCAGTTTCTAATTTAATTTTTGGATTATATTTTGGGTGTTTGGAACAGCAGCCAACCAAGTCTCAGATTTTTATGTTCATAACAATCTGATTAAACCAGTTCCTAGATCCGCTCCTTTATTCTTATAACGACAACATAGAAATAAAGGAGCGGACCGAGGAGCTGCTTTTAATGCGATTGAGTTTGTAACATTTAGAGTCGGAATTTCGATTATGATATACCGGATTTACCTCTGCAGAGGCTGAACATGTGTAAAGTGGTTTTGCACCTTAGATGATACTTTTTTTTCTCCAAAAGGGAGATTTGCAATATGTGTGGGTGGGTGCGTGCGAGTGTGTGTGCGTGCATGTGTGGATGGGGGTTACGTGCGTGGTATTCGAAAATGTATTTGCTTAGTCAAAGTCAGCTGATTATCCTCACTTTGTGTCACGGAGAGCAAGAAATTACCACACTGACAAAAACCTCTAAGTTATGACTGACCTCCACCATACCTATGATTAATGTTAACTTCGGGTTAGATCAGAAACCCTTATTAAAAACAGATTATCTTTTACAAATCCTTCACCTTATAAAATCGATCATGGAATAAATGGCGATTAATCATGTGCTGCTTTTCTAAGTGAGACAGATGGACGGACGTTTAGTTACTGTACTTCAGAACGAGGTCAACGACTTCTACAAACTTTACCCCGTTATTTTTTTTCTCTCTCGGTAGTTTGTTTAAATTTTGCTTACACCTTTGTTCAGTTGGTCTACACATGCAGTTGATGACCAATGCCTAGGTGGACGTTGATAAGCGAAAGATAATTGATTTTTTATTATAGATTTTAGATCGGGCGGCCTGTGGTCAGAATTAAAGGTTTAGTACTATGTATGATACACTGTACGTGGAACATGATACTATAAATAGCTGTAAAACACTCACATAATGGTCGATAGTGTAGCAGGACCCCTATTGGGCAGTCTGCACTATAAATTTATACCATCATCATACTGGTTCGTTGGTTGTATTTGCTTAACAGAGACGTCACAAAGACCGGTGAAGGGCTTCAAAATTTAGGCCAAAGTTCGGCGTTTACGGCCATTGGACAGGGAGGGATCTTTATCACGCTACATCTGCTGTGACACGGGGCCTCGGTTGTTACGGTCTCATGTGAACGACCGCCCCATTTAGTCGCCTCTAAGATATAATGGACGTTTAATTTATCATTAAAGTGTAGATCTGATATTTAACTTTTAGAGTCTGTATTTTGTAAACTGTATATATTGTTGGTCATCGTCAATTTAAAAGCCACAATTGCACTTATTACTGATATGGACTGCTGGTGGGGCTCTTTTTCATTTCCATTATCAGACAGTTCTTTGACGTCATGCTTTGATCTACAAAGTCTAATATATTTCATATTGTATTGAATGTGTCCAATAAAGTACCTATTACTCTACAATAAGTCGGAACTTATTGGACAGTCACGTTTGAACAACAAGAGGTAAATAAGGAACTCAAAAGGTTGTAGTTTTCATTGTAACCCAGAACACGTACGAACAAAATGAAAAATGACATTAGTAAAGCAATTTACGGGTTTCACGACAATGCATTTATGAAAGAATTGAATTTCAATTAATATCCATCTGAATATGCTGCGAATTGAATTGCACATTAATGGCCTCACCTCTATCTATATGAATTTTAACAGATACTACAAGACAAGAAAATTTTGCATGGTATGGTGTGAGGTTAGCATGGTATGGATGAGTTACTTATATTTACCTTGACTTTAATTTCTGTCATTACAATTTATAAAGATATCAAACATGAAACTTTGAAATTGTTGATATAAACCGACAATAACGACAAACCAATTTTCCGTCCATGTCCAATTTGATTTGCTTTTGAATGAAATGTTTTGTTCACTTACAATTTCATTATACTAATGACACTGTAAAAGTTCTATCAATCTATTCTATCTCGAACTTGAAACAGGGTCAACTGGCCATGGGTCAAATGATTAAACAGATTAAGGTAATTTCAAGAATACTGGAATTCGTTAGTTTCTATTTATAATATAGGCGAGTCTTATTGAGGGAAATACAATGTATAGTTGTAGCGTGAAGCGGCCAAAGCAAACATACAATATCGACCAAGAGGTCTACAGGTCATTTTTCTCATTCTGTGTGTGTGTGTGTTCTATGTTGGTGTTCATGCTCATCGAACCCCCGGTTACGGTTCTTTGATGTGTGTGATTAGGCTTTCACCCTTCCTATTCACCAGTCATGTGTAATCATCCTACAATAATAAATAAAAAAAATTTAAAAAGTCATCAGACAGAATGAATATATATTCATTGACAAACAAACCATTCCATTGAGATTTATGCGGTTTTATTTATTTCATTATTTGTGAAATTGATTGTTATTCGTTATCTTCAGATTGATCGCTGTTCGTTATCTTCAGATTGATCGCTGTTCGTTATCTTCAGATTGATCCTCACTTTTCATCTACAGCTGAGGATTGTCTCTTACAGTCCATGGTTCAGTTACCTTCAACATTCAAGCATCTAAAACCGTTTAGTGAAGGCAGTTTCACATTATTTTGTAACACATAGAGTCTTTATAAGACATGCGCAGGTTGTCTTTCTAAAATAAGCATTTATTGTACTCCAACTTTCTTATTGCAGGCTTGTATACTTTAATACGAGGTTACAATATTCTAAGTTTTACCGAGTGGAATTAAATCCTAGTCATTCTACATGTATTACGATGGTCGCATCCAAATAATAGTACAATAAATGTGTATCTTAGAAAAGAAAACCTGCACATGTCTTATAATAACGACTCTATGTGCTATAATATGAAATCTCTCTGATAGTGATTCTTGATATTCGTACCTAAATGACTCTTGTCAGTCATACATTAAGTTGTAAATCATTATGGAATTTGAAACATATCACTAATCTATACCATATTGCTGTTACCAAACAGTTTTATCGTTATCAGACAAACATGGATAATTAAACATTTCTCTATCTGTATGACCTTGACTATGTACTTGTTTGGAGAAGGCTTATGTAGGCAATGCCTGTTGTCGAATTCATTTATGTTTTTACATAATAAAATATTGTTTGAATTATAAAATAATATGAAACTGTCATCACTATGCAGTTAATGCATGAATTTAAAAGGCAACTGAACCGTGCTATGCAGTTAATGCATGGATTTAAAAGGCAACTGAACCGTGAAATGTAAGAGATAATTTGCAGCTGTTGATAAAAGGTGAAGATAACGAACAGCGATCAATGATTCAAATAAAACCGCATAAATCTCCGGAAACGGGTCGTCACTGTCAGTTAATATCTACATTTTCTAAGTTTTTGTCTTTGATATATTTATAAATTGTAATGGCAGAAATTAAAGTTAAGGTAAATATAAGAAATAAATTTCAATCTTAAAAATACTGAGGGAATAAACTGCGTCACAGTCCAGAGCACTATGTATTCTTAAAGTTAGCGCTTCATAAAAGGCCTTGTAGTTCATATATTGTATCATCATGTATTTTCAAAAGTGAAAGGTGAAGATAACGAACAGTGAGTGATCAATCTCATAACTCCTATTAGCAATACAAAATAGAGAGTTGGGCAAACACGGACCCCTAGACACACCAGAGGTGGGATCAGGTGCATAGGAGGAGTACACATCCCCTGGTATCATTATAAACTTATCATACATAATCCATCTTCATACCCTAAGTGGGTGATTCTCTCTTCGTTTGCTGTTTTTGTTGTGTGTGTTTTTAGCTCACTTGAGCTGAAAGCTTGCCTGTTCTCCAGAAACACTGGACCAATTTGAACAAAATGTGGCAAAAAAGCATCCTTAGATGAAGGGATTTAAAATTTATTCAAATGAAGGGACATAGTGCACATTCAAGTTTCTTAAAATCATGCCCCCCACCACCCGTGGGGGGAATGGGGCCACAATAGGGGATCAAAGTTTGTTAAAATCACAGGCCCTAGGGATAGGGTGGGTCACAATAGGGGATCAAAGTCTTACATACAAATAGATATAGAAAATCTTTAAAAATCTTCTTCTCAAGAACCACTGGGCCAGAGAAGTTTACAGTTGCATGAAAGCTTCCTGACATAGTGCGCATTCAAGTTTGATAACATCACAGACTCGTGGGATAGGGTGAGTCCATAATTCGGGATCAAAGTTTTACATACAAATATATAGAGAAAATCTTTAACAATCTTCTCAAGAACCACTGGGCCAGAAAAGTTTACATTTGCATATGGCTTATAGGAGTTACGAGATTGATCACTGTTCGTTATCTTCACCTTTCATAGTGCAGATTCAAGTTTGTAAAAAAAAAAAATATGGCCCCGTTGGTAGGTTGGAGCCACATTAAAGTTGTACATGCGAATATATAGGGAAAATATTTAAATATGGGCCAAGGTGACTCAGATGAACGATATCGCCCATGGGCCTCCTGTTTTGTGTGTGTTTCTATGTTCCCCAAAGTTTGGGGAACATATTGTTTTTACTCTGTTTCTTATTATTATTAAGGTCTTCCGTCTCAACGGAAGACCTTATAGTGATTCTTATGTTTCTTTTCCTTTATTATTATTAGGGTCTTCCGTCTTCAGTGGAAGAACCTTCTATTATTCTATTGTTTCTTTTTCACTTTTTAAGGTCTTCCGTTTCAACGGAAGACCTTCTTGTTATTCTGTTGTTTCTTTTCCTCTTTTATTAGGGCTTTCCACCTTTCTGTGGAAAGTCCTATTGTTATTGTTCTGTTTATCATTATTGTCTTTCCACCTTTCTGTGGAAAAACCTTTTGATATTGTTCTGTTTATTATTATTATTATCATTTGTCTTCTTTTCTTTCCGCCGCGAGAAGCTCTTGACGTTTTAAGACTTATCGAAAAACAATGTAGACCGTCATATTTGACATCTCGAAACATGCTCAGATCTCACTCACCCTGCGTATTTGATCTTTGACCCCTAACGAACTTATGGGACTTTACGCAAAAAACCCTTGTTATCGGTTCACCTCGAAAACCGTAAATGATAAAAGCATGATACTTTCACTAAATTCTTTAGTCGATCAAGCTGAAACGTTGTAGTGTTTACTTTTAAGTTTTCGGTGATCCCTAAAGGGAGTTAATGGCCCTGAAAGTTTACGATTTTTACGGAAAAATTCAAAACTCCTAAAATATAAGTCGTAGAAAGACGGAACCAAAGAAAATATGAAACCTGATGAAAATCAGGTAAAGGTCAAGGTGATCTGGAAACTTTGTAAAATAAGCAATTTTCATACAGTCTAAAGCATAGAAAGTACAGATAAAGTGTTGTATGCACAAGTAGTCACAAACCAACTTATTCCAACGCATTGCATTACGACTCTGAACTTTGACCTTTCTTCAATTTACAGCGACTTGCGTAAAAACCATTATCACATCAGTATGGAAACCGTAAATGGTACGAACACGCAATGTTCACTAAACTTATTGCCTGATCAACTGTAAAAGATGACTTCCTGTTTTTGATGGTTTCTCGACCCGTAACGGGAATTAATGCCCTTGAAAGTTTTCGATTTCGCATAGAATTTTACAACTCCTAAAGTATTTGTTGTAGGAAGACAGGGCCAACTGAAGTGACATCCTTGACCTTTCACCTTGAAAATTAGGTCAAAGGTCAAGGTCATCTAGAAACTTTGAAAATAAGCAATTACAATACCGTCTAAAGCATATAAAGTACAAATAAGGTATAATATGCACAAGTAGTCAAGAACCAACTTAAGTCAACGCATTGCATTACGACTCTGAACTTTGACCTTTCTTCGATTTACAGCGACTTGCGTAAAAACCATTGTTATCACTACAGTATGAAAACCGTAATTGGTACGAACACGAAATGTTCACTAAACTTATTGCCTGATCAATTGTAAAAGGTGACTTCCTGTTTTTGATGATTCGTCAACCCCTAACGGGAATTAATGCCCTTGAAAGTTTTCGATTTCGTGTAGAAATTTACAACTCCTATAATAGTTGTCGTAGGAAGACAGGACCAACTGAAGTGACATCCCTGACCTTTGACCTTGAAAATTAGGTCAAATTCATCTAGAAACTTTGAAAATAAGCAATTTTCATACCATCTGAAGCATATAAGTACAAAATGTAGCACTTCTTGAGAAAGGGATACATTTCACCCTGCGTCATGGAACTTTGACCCCTTACGGAGTTATCGGACCTTTTAGCAGAAATCATTGTTATCGCTACTCCTTTTTACCCGTAAAGGATAGGAGGATGAAACCTATGCTGAAGCATAGAGGTCAATTAGTAGAAACGAAGAATTTCAAATGAAGGGATTCGGTGTCCCCTAAAGGGAGTTGGTGCCTCTTTAAGTTTTGCGATTTGCATCTAAAAAATTGACGACTTCTAAAGTATTCGTCGTACAGAGACGAAACCCACTGGAACGGGTTGGGTGACCTTGAAAAGGTAGGTCAAGGTCAAATGTCAAGGTCGCCCAGAATGGTCAGAAAATGGCACTTTTTATACGCTCTTTCCCGCTTCAGATAGCATCAAAATATCATATGGGTCAGCATGGAATTCTGGACTGGTGTCGGCATCATGAATGTCAACTCTGAACTTTGACCACTCTGCGAATGGCGGCGACCTAACGTCGAAAACACTGTTATCGCTACTCCTACTAGACTGAAAGTCATGGAGAGGCGAGACCTTCGCCGGCGATTTCACGATAAAACACTCTCGCACAGAGAAGTTGACCGAGGGAAACCGAGAACCCCGAAGCACAGTTCTCGCCCCCGAAAGTCTCCGACGTCGTTATCCGAGCCCACCACTATTTCACGGATGTAGATAGGGACGAGGGACCACTTACACAGAGCCCCCTGACCTCTCTGACCTTCAAAATGAGGTCAAAGGTCAAGGTCACACTTTCTCTCTCATGTTTTTTTAAGGTCTGACCTTGAAAGTGGGTCAATGTCAAAGGTCAAGGTCGCACATCTAGGGGTCAGTCTCCACGAGTAAGGCAAACCCACACATCACACCTGTCATCCCCAAGGAAGAAATTCCCCACCCTTCAAGTGATCTGTCTATGATCAGCTGTTTATACACTACTTTGACCGGTCCCATGCCCAACAACAGGATTCTATCTAATCTGACTTACACCTACACATCTGACCTACACCAATTTCTTCCATTTCTTGACTGTCTTGTAAATCAAACATTAATTGCATTTGCATTCAAGAAAAGATATCAATGTCTGCCAGTGCATCAAAATAAAGACTAAGTTCAGTTGTTGTCGTTTTTTTTATGATACTGATGATGCAACTTTACTCGACAGTTGAACTCATTGACATTCCATCCCGACTGTCATTGTAAACAAATAAACACTTACCTTCAGGATCAGATGGGATGCAGTACTCCTATTCTCCGTTCAGATCCTACACTCAGAAACTTTCTAATTCACCGGCCGTTATTTTGGTTGTTTGTTTTCAAATCCTAAATCCGTATGCATGCCTCCTTGGGTGAAATGACTGAAAGACATTGTCTCCGTGAATTAGAACATATAGGATGAGCAACTACAAACTGTATATTATATTCCACAATCCACAACACACACAGTAAAATCCAGTGCACAGACTCCTACCATCTTCTCAACATCAACATGAGGCTTAGACTCCCAGCATGCATGAGCAATCTCTGAAAATGTCACATCCAGTTTCTTTGCACCTCCAAATATCTTATCTAACAGGTCTAAAGTCAACCCAAACACCTGCACAAGTCATATTACACTTTTACCTGATATGTGCATATGTGCTGGCTATCCAACACCCACACCCCCTTTCCCCCTAAAATTTGACGGGTACTTAATCCGAAACCAAGACCTCAATCTCTCCATTGAACACTTCAACACTCAAAAGGTGGCAAATTTGAATTTCTTTCTAGCCAAATGAAATTTTTTTTTGCGGGGGTGGGGTGGTGGCGTTTGGCATTTGAACACTATTGAAAAACCGCTAGAAGGTGGAAAGCCCTCTAATTGTTCGCGAACAATTAGGATCACTAGTTATTATTATTCTGTTTCTTACTGATTTTGTGCACGCGATTTCTCGAAAATAGATTTTTATGAAACTATCAGGAACAATGTAACATAAATTGATCCAAATTCGTTTTTTTTTTTTTTCGAAAATCACTTCCGGTGGAGAGTTACGGCCGACTTTCTTGTATCAAAGTGAAATTTTGTCCGGGCGATTTTTCATAAACATTTACACGTAATGTATACAACATATATGTAAACTATCATTTAAATGTTTTAATAATATGTATATTAATGTGTTACTTTGTAAGGTGATATAGTATAAGGAGGTAGAAATATTGCCAAATCGGCGTAAAACATCTTCACAAGTCAAGGGTTTATTGATTCGTTACCTCGCACTAACCCTTGACATCATTGACTATCAAAAACTTTGGGTCGTTCTGATTTTTTCCACAAAAGAGAATGCGGTTCTATTTATAACAATGCGAAGAGATTCAAATAAAAACACGTGTATTGATACCTACAGTTATGGCTATTTCAATCGTTTAAGCAATATTGTCTTAAGCAAAAAGGTTTCCAAACTTGATCTACTATCAATAAACGTAATTAGTAGTGTAAATATTACAACTGCGCGTGTTTTTCAATACAGCAGTATGATATCGCGTTATTTGTATCCATGTACACCATAACAAGATCCCGTGATTTCATAGAATGTTTCATTTATAGTGGATTGCGTAATGGTCTAATGAGCCCAACTTTTATATTGCGACTGATGACAGGGATTAGTGCGAGGTATCGAATCAATAACCCTTGACTTGTGAAGATGGGCGTAAAACCGCAAAACCGCAATCAATCAATTTAAGGAGGTATGTAGTACATCGTCATAATGGCTGACTTCCTTTCCAAACTTGAACGACAAATGTAAATATCAGCAATATTTGTCTATTCCTTTAAGACTGAGTAGGTTAGTGTCAACTGTCGGTCTGTAGATCGCAGGTTCGAGCCCAGCTCTTCCAGATTACGTTTTAGTAAAATGCATTTTTGACTAAGTAAAGCAGATTTGAAAGTTTTCAATTTCAAAATATTGTACATACATGTATACTCCACTTTTCACCCATGTATCAATTTTCTCTGGTGTAGTATTGTTCCTTAAGGCAATATAAAATCTTAACTTGTTTTAAAAATAATACAATGCAATTTACGTGTATACATGTACGTAAACGTATATTGTCTTCTGCAACAAATGAACGGTGAAGATAACGAACAGTGATCAATCTCATAACTCCTATAAATCTGAATTTTAAGGGATCACCGAGTTTTTAAAACACAACGTAAGGTAGATTTTGTGAAATTGATTAATAAAGGTTTTAAAAATGACTTTTAAATGTAATGATGCTCCTTAAGATATGGATGCTATGTTGACAAGCATGATTTCCATCTTTTCATTGAGCTATTTAGTTTTCTCAAGAAAACAAGTCAAAATGCATTGGTTGTAAATAAGAACTACATTCATGTACAACAATTTAGGATGTCCTATTTCAAAGCAACCCGGCAAGCAATATATAAAGGACAACATGTTTCATTAAGATATATTTTTCATAATTTTGAAGAACAAATGAATTCATTTGACTTGCCTTATTCAGAATTAATGGCATTCAGTTTGGTGTACGATTGCAGATAGATCATGATGCCTCGATATAGAATTCCATCGGCTTCTTATTAATAAAGATTTTTCGAAAGAAAGGAAGAGAAAGATATCATTTTTCCTTTGACCATTTGATATAGATCTTATCAAGCAATATAAAACTGTATTAACTCCCTGGTGTTTTAACCAACGTAAAAGTCTTCTGAATTTCATAGCTACTAAATGGAATATTTCTAGCTTTGAGGCTTTTATGTCTTATTCGAGAATTTGAGGCTTCATCGGCTGTAGGTGAAGTGCTACAATTATGACGTATGCATGAAGTAATGACGGTACATAATTGTGCCAATCCCTACCACGACAAGGTTTCTCCATTTTTAAAGTCGTATCCGTCAGATATGGCTTTCAATTCTTATTCCGGCCGCTTCAGCCGCTTGGTGAAGGTCCACTTACTACCACTATTACATGTTTTAGGTTTGAGGCGGCGCTGGGATCGAAAATCAAACCAGAGACTTCCGGTTGCGAAGCAAGGGGCCCCTAACAACTAGGCCACCACAAACAGGTCAGTAACTGTTGTTAATAACCTGTATCATACAATCTCTATAACAGGTGCTACATGTAATCGGGTTCTTGCCTCTGAATATACAAATACTGTGAAGATATGCAGGGTGCAAAGTTTGGTCGCTGACGAATCGGTTACATTAAGAAAAGCGCCATGCTGGTGTAACAGGTCGGTGCAACGTCAACATTATGCAGAACAACATAAAAACCAAAGGCAAACATGGACTCCTTGACATAATCTCAAAAGTCTTCATCCAAAACGATGTATACAAGGACATGTATATAACAATTTTATCAAATACCGGTAATCACCCTTGGGTCATACAACCAAGCACTTTGCGCAAAGTACCAGGTACCGATTGCAATGGTTGAACGGTTAAAACATTCGCTTTGTGATCAGTATATCGTGGACTCGAGCCGTTACCGAATCAAACGTCAGATGTGAAAATAGGTTGTGACTTCCTTCACTAAACGCTCAACATTTAGACGTGATAGTCGTGGGAATTTTACGAGGAGACCTAAAAAGAATATGGTATAGTGTTGCGGCAGGCGTTGATACGTTAAAGAAAAATTCTCTAAGGGACGTAAATCAATTGAAAAAACAAGAAGACTTCTACAAAACATAATGATTGACTATTCAGGGTTTTGCCAATATTCCAGGCATTTTACGGCGGTTAACTAAATGAAATATGATCGGTTTTGAAGACTTTTCCTGACGGCTCCCAATGAGCCCAGTCTTAAACAATACCCAGAATTACATATCATGTATTGTATTTGTAAATTAGATCATTAAAGAATTCGAAAACTGCTTACTTTAAACTTGACTGTCGAACTCCCTTTAACATCAACTTATTTGTCAGTGGCCTGCCTCGATTTAAAAGGTATAGAATTTCAGAAACACCAGCTTGTGACAACTTGCACGTTGGTTTTCTCCGTTTACTATCATTTGACAGAAACCAGGACAAGTCTAAATATTAGAATGACAAACGACACCTCCAAAATGAAGGTACATGTACTCAGATGTACATATATGAGTGTGCAGTTTCTTCATTCGTTTCATGTCTTGAAAATGGAAATCTAATTCAACTGACTAAGTCACACACAGGTACTGTGTACTCTTAGTCACCAATCTTCATCAGAACTCCGGATTAGCGCTCTGCAGTAACCGTAGTCTTAAGATTCCCGCAAGGCTATCCAGTTAATCTTTTAATAATTCAATAAAATGGGAAGTTCCAAGTTACACCCAGGTAAAGAACTGTTTTACATCATCACTCTCGCAAATTACTTTCAGAAAAACTGCCGTTCGGACATTTTTATTAAAATTTCAAAGTGATGAAGAACGTTTGTATATCACAAAACTACCCTATTTGTGGTAGAAACGGACTCCAGCACATAAGCATTAGATCGTAGGATACTAAGCTCATATTTATGAAAGATAAGAAATGAATATATATTTCTTTAAAGCCCATATTCATTGTACATATGCTAAATTCACTTTTAATTACACATTTGAAAATTGATATGTTTCAAGCAATACAGACGATCTATGCTTTCCTGAACATTTTGTTTTCTGTAGAATACTCGCTACAATCATTAAAAGGTACATGTTAATGCCCTATATAACAAACTACAGTTAATTCTAATCAGTATTTTCTTTTGCTTAAGATTCCTTGCAAAAGTCAGGGTAATTGGTAAATATGTTGGAAATATTCGTTCCAGGTTTTACCTTTATAATGGAGAGAGTTTAATATCATCTTAGGCACAAACGTTGTTAAGACCAAGATCGAGGACATGGATTGACATTTGTCCACAAAATGAATTGTAATAAAGAACAGACAGGCAAAATTGAAGTCATTCAGTTTGAAAAATATTCATGTTGTACCAAAACACATATATTGTAGCTGCAATGATGCAGACCTTCCTAAGTTTTAACAATTTAACAATTTAATCTAGAAGATGGGTACAATTCTGAAAAGGTATAATCTTGCAAAATCAATGTAACTCACTTACTTTAGGGGAAACAAAAGAAATCAAAAGGTATTCCAGTTAGATAATCGAAAATATGGTGAAAATTTGTATTCATGTTCAGCACATCAACTTTTATATTCACCAAAAACAGCGAAAATATCGCAACATGTTTTTCCACCTGTATATATATTCAGCCATAGAAATTTGTTCCTGCTTTGCCTTGAGTAGATCTTGAAATATTCACTGAACTTACAAATCAATAATCATAAAAGATCGAGTAATGATTGGTTTTAAATTATACGAGATGTAAGGAAGTTAGCTCCTGAGCTTTTGAGCACACCTGAGCAGTATGTTACAACTAAGTAATTACTGGTTCAATACTGATCCCATTGGTGCAAACATATCACACATCCATTACTGAACCCTATTCAGTTGAAAACAAATCTGTGTCAATTCAAATTTTGAAAGGGTATTTCAGGGACTATATTTTGTGGCGGAAGGATTGATTAATCAAAAAGTTCTAAATCTGCGTGATATTACAATTTCTGTTTCATATAATGTATCTTCTATTTTTATACTCCAATACGTGTATTTCAGTTTTAGAATTTATGATACAAGTAGTTGAGACTTGGAACTAGATGAGATGTTACAATTTATGAAAAAGTTTGATATATCAGGTCTTCCAACAGTCTGTTGGAATTCCCATGGGCACGAATTGTGCTCCTTTGTTAGCTGACCTGTTTTTATATTCATATGAAGCAGAATTTATTCAAAAACTTCTACGTGAGAAGAAAAAATCTCTCGCTGTGACCTTCAATTCGACTTTTAGATATATCGATGACGTTTTGTCTATTAACAATGATAGCTTTCATTCATATGTCGATTTGATATATCCCTGTGAGCTCGAAATAAAGGACACCACAGAGTCGTCCACTTCTGCTTCATACTTCGATATTTTATTGAAATTAGACATTAACGGCAAACTGACAACTCAACTGTATGACAAACGGGATGATTTCAGCTTCTCCATCGTCAACTTCCCACATTTATGTAGCAATATTCCATTATCACCTGCATATGGTGTTTATATATCTCAACTGATTCGATATGCAAGAGCTTGTTCTGGGTATAGTCAGTTTTTAAATCGAGGTAAGCTACTGACAAACAAGTTGATGGTACAGGGATTTCAACAGTCTCGATTGAAGTCAGCATTTCGCAAATTCTATGGTCGTTATAACGATCTAGTTCGTCAATACAACCTCGCATTGGGTCAAATGCTGTCTGACGTGTTTCATACCGATTGTTAAGCCGTTCTTGGCACACTGATTTTGACTGCGGATAACTCCGTTTACCTGATCAGGATATGGGGCTCACGGCGGGTGTGACCGGTCAACAGGGGATGCTTACTCCTCCTAGGCACCTGATCCCACCTCTGGTGTGTCCAGGGGTCCGTGTTTGCCCACCTATCTATTTTGTATTGCTTGTAGGAGTTATGAGATTGATCACTGTTCGTTATCCCCACCTTGCATATTTTTCCTAATATATTTACATTTGCAACTGTTTTCTCCTACATAACACTATTACGAGCAATACGTATTTATTTCTGGATAAATCTACTACGGGGTCAACAGAGGTCACGGCTGTGCGTATGAACATTTGTTAAAAGTAGGTAAAAGGTACTACTTTTACTAAGGCAATACACATCTAGCAATCGCTCTCACTTACTACAGAAATCTTTCAATAGATGAAATCAACACCACAAAATGTATTTACGGTTTTATTTGTATTCCAAGCAGTGGACTTTCATCAATAATTGATAAAAGCATAACTGTAAACAATGTCTTTAGTTACTAGCCTACTAGTACTAGGCCTAATGTATGTCTAAAATTTCGTCTGTTACAACTTCACCCTGGTCATCGGTGATGCGGAATTGTACCTACTGCTAGACGATGACATTAGGCTTTAGCAAAAAGGTCATTCACAGGATGTATGGCCGATAAGTCGTCAAAGTGCATTAAGACCTACACACCACACTGCTTCCGTGCCACAGCAGCAAGTTTATGTCGGGACGTCGAAGCGAGGCGTCGTTAAAAACCTATTACAAAAAATTATCGAGTCAAAAGAAGCGTTCAGTGAGCTCATGTTTATCAACAATGATAAATATCCAAATCCAAACCGTCCCTTACCTTCGTGCAGTTCCACATTCTCTGCGATGTTCAGTTCTTTCCGGAGATTCATCTGAGCTGCGTCCTCTGTCCTGTCTATAAATAATTTGCCTACACCTGACGACTGCCGCCCTGTTCTTCATGTTCCTCCATCTCAGTCTTCTGTTAACTCCGTAATATCCACAGAATATCTTTCAAAGTCGGTCTTCAACGTCTTCACTTTTCAAAAGTCAAAGCGCATCACAACTCTAAGTGTAACACTGCGCATCCCCGTTTAAATCATAATTCCCCCACCCCCTAAAATTAGACATATGGAAGAGTTTTCCATTATATACTCCCGAGTTAATGTATAAGTATATGTTGATATACTTGCTTTCTAGCGTCTTAATAATTAAAACAGTTCTTCATTTTATAGAACTTTGTTTTGTGTTGTCGTCATTTTGAACATCTATGACGCTTCGTTGTGGACGTCAACAATTTGAAATGTATGGAAACGTGTTGTTAACACAATTTAGCAATGTTACCGACCAAAAATGTAAATATAAGTAATAAGGTATCATTTTAAAATATTTATCAGGATATAAATACGGGTTGGTACATGATCAAATTTTCCATAAAGCCCTTCGGGCTTTATGGAATTTGATCACGTGACCAACCCGTATTTATATCCCGATAAATATTTTTAAATGATGCCTTATTTCTTAAAGAACACCGATTCTTAAAAATTGTTAAATCAATTTACTCGAAATTTTGTATAAAAATTCAATATGTTCGTCAATAATTTAAAATTTTGGTCTTCAACCCCCATTGGTTTTTTATATCCATTTTGAATTTTTAGACAAGACCTTCAAAATGTGAGATGTTAGAAATTGACATTACTCCTAATATGTCCTTTTAAACTCTCAATTTTTATATCAATTTTTTATCTGATATCAAGTGCAGAAAGGTTAATATTTTTATTTCCATTACTTGTATTAATCTTTTTTTTTAATCTGTAGTGTTAAAAGACATGATTATATATCTATTTTATATAGAGATTGATTTCTGTTGCTTATATAATTGTGTTGACATCATCAGACAAATATTATATATATATTTTATATTTAGTATTTATTAATGAATTAATTGATACGTTAGAGCAATCTTCAGCATGTACTAGAATACTCAATGTTGCAAGCAATTGTCCCTCACTGGCAGATGATATCTCCTGCATAGGTTTATCGCCCAACTCTCTACAAAGTATGTTAAATATTGCATATGAATACTCGAGAAAATGGCGGTTTAAGTTCAATGCGTACAAATCTTGTACTCTTCGTTTCCGAGCAAAGGTCAATAAAGTTGATCAAGACCAAATTTGGACTTTAGGTGACGATCCGGTTCCCTGTGTGGACTCTTGTAATCATCTAGGTATTATTGTCAACAAAAATTATTCTTTATCAGACTGGATAAATAGTGCCTGCAGAAAAGGAAGGAATTCCTTTTATGCTCTTACAGATATTGGATCCCCCTACCTTCACCCGTTAACCTTAGTTCATCTTTATAAATCCGTCGTCTTACCTTCCGTATTGTACGGCTGTTTGAAAATGTGTCCTAAAGATGCTTCATACCAAATTTGAAAAGAATTGGAATGGTAGCTATCAAGAAATTGAAATTGTTCTATTGTTCACACATTTAATAATTGACTATGTTGGCCCCACACCCTGATACCACAACCTTTACCCCTGGGATCATCAAGTTTACAATATTGGTAAAGGACTACCTGTGCTTTCTAAATATCCATTTGCTTTCAATTTAGTGTCAATAGCACTAAAGAAGATGTCATTTTAGTGTTTTACATATCAAGACCATATCCTAAGTTTATGGAATAAATTGATTAAGAATGGAATGAATGGAAAATATTTTAACCATATTAGCAATATGTATTTAAGAATGAAGATCTTAGTAAAACAAAATGGTATGGCATTTTTTTGATTGGCATCTTGAAATGAGACAGAGAAAAGACATACATGTATTAGGCATTACAATTTTCTTTCCACGTTGAAGATCGAAAGCGCAGTTCAAGACGAGTTCCTGATGTTAATATATACTAAAACTGTTGATTTTATTTATGCTGATGACACTGTTATAATGGAAGAATTTACAAACGCTCTGCACGAATTTTATATATACTGTGATCAATAAAATCTTAATTAATGTTAATGTGGATAAAACTAAAATTTTGATTTTTCCAAAGGTTCAATGATAAAGAGGAAATTTTATTACTATCATGATAACATTGAATTTTAAAAAGAAAAGAAAAGAAAAAAAAAACTAACTAACAAACAAATCACATTAATCAAAGTTAGTTTTTTTTTTATATTTTGTAAAGTAAAAAACACATGGATGTGAACAGGCGCAAAAATCTATGTATGGGATGATAAGGGAAATTATACAACTTGATTAACTGTATTGACGATGATAAGGGAAATTATACAACTTGGTTTACCTGTATAGTGTCAACTTGACTTGTTTGACAAAGTTGTAACACCTGTTTTACTTTAAAATTTTCAAAAACAAATTCGGAAGGCGCATGCGTGCGAGTCGAGTACGTGAATTTGTTCGCAGAGAATATGTTACATATATCACAGAATTTAGCACAGGGATTTACAGAGAAGGAAGTTCATTTGGATTGGTGTGTAGCGTCCCAAAAACGGCAACAAATGTAAGTCTACTAGGGCATGTACACAAAACGGGGAAAAAGGAGTTAGTAAGTTTTATTTGAGGTCGGTACTATATACATTTAACAAGTCAACACAAGTTCTACAGAGCTTTTTAACCGACTATCACATATATCAAAAACAATAGAAGACACATAACATGCATATACACGTGTGAAAGGCGAAGATAACGAACAGTGATCAATCTCATAACTATATAAGGAATACAAAATAAACATGTACACAGACATATCACAGAATAACAAAAGAAAACAAAATTCTCGCAAAAATATACAGATAAGAAGACATAAGATTTAAATAGAGGAAGAAATAAAACACTGCAAGCAAACGCAGGTGTCACATAAAAAGCAGATGGAAATTGCAAACAAACTCGCAAAATAAAATGGTTTTGCAAAAAGCAAAAACTATTTTGAACAGGAAACTAGATCAATAGTATTAAAAATTTCAATACATATAATTCAAATATAATCATATTAAATATAATTATAAATAAATATAAAGGTGTTGCAAGTCTCATGTTAATTTTCCTAAAGGTGTTGCATGAAAGATCGATAAAATTAAGTTAATCAAATATAATGATAAAACCATATGTGTTGATTCAAACATTTTTGAAAATAAGTTTAAAAAGCAATGTATTGACAAAATTTGCCAAAATAATTCGAGTTTAAATCAAGCAATAAGCGATTTTTAGCGGTATCCCCGAATTTAAAAAAAACTGCCACCGTGAAACAAAGTAAATTTAGCATGAATAATATTATGTTCTTTCGAATCGAATTTTCCGCTAAAATTCTTTCGCTTTAAAATTTTGCTTCATGGGGGCATTTTTTAGTAATTATTTTCATCTTCACCTGTACGTTAATTTTCCTTATAAATCTATAAGCTACTGTGTGGTTCAGTGGGTAAGGTCGTCGAATTTGATATGTAAACATGAGTCCTTTTTTTAAACGACCGGGTTCGAATCCCTCACGAACACATTTTTGTTTTTCATATACGTTTTCCATCTAGATTTTTTTTCTTAATTGAAACACACTCTAGTTTTTATAAAAGTTTAAGGTCACATCTCTGTTTATTACAATGTGCCGAGTTTGAAATAAGCTTCCAACCTGGACACTGCTTAGTTTGTGAATAGGATTCGCCGTAAACATGCCGAATACAGCATGCAATTAGTCGAGGTTGCTAACGAGAACTTGTATGTTTTTCTGAGTGAAAGGTGCTGACAAAGGCATAATATGGTGTCTCTCATGAAAAACCGTTGTGAACTTTGCAAAGCCCTGAAAGAAAAACTTTAATTGAAGGCCAAACAAGGTAAATAACCGTTAAATAGTTTGAGTGGATCAGATGTAATGTATTATAGAAGCATATTGCTATGGTGAATTAATCTCTTCAGGTGCTTGTACATATCATTTTCTTGAACTGTATTAATGCGTATCAAACTTTCCATATTTTGTTTGTGGTCAGTCATGTATAGTTGCTAACTGTTGGTTGTAGAAAATAATATATACTAGTATATTTGATTTGATTTGATGTTTTTCTCCACACTCAACAATTTTTCAGTTATATGGTTGCGCCCAGTTTTTGTTGGTGGAAGAGAGAACCCAGATACACCTGGGAAGAGACCACCGACCTTCCGAAAGTAAACTGGGAAACTTTCTCACTTACCGGCGCGAGCAGGATTCGAAACCTCGCCGACAGAGGTGAGAGGCCGTGTGATTTTGAGCGCGATGCTCTAACCACTCGGCCACGGAGGCCCCCTATATACGAGTATAAGAATATAAGACTGTAGTAGTATATGATATTAGATATTTGATACACTCCTAACATGTAACCGTATACATTGTTTCTGATACTCAGAAGAGAAAAAAAAAACCAAAATTTTATTTTCCCGATTTTAAAACTATTTATGTTTATACTAAATGTGTAATGTATTGACACATAAAATGTAGTAGGCTTGCCCTTAGTACTGGGGAATCCTACAGGTATTTAAATGGCAAATACGCAATAAGAGTATAAATATGGATGAAGGTCGGTTCTATGTCACGAGTGCCGGCACCGAGCTCCGATTAGTAGATTTGTATTATGTTTTGTAGGTTATATCATCCTCATCATTTCGGAAGATCCCATGTCTTCTAAAGTAAATACCATTTTTTCATGGTCAGGGGTCAAGGTCACTGGAGTCCCTTGTCCTTGATTTTAGTTTAAGGCCCTGTCACTCTCTTCGTATTTCCGAAGACCCTGAGAATATTAATAAGATCCGAACAAAAACAATAAGTCTCTAAACTTCGTTCAGGGAAACTTAATTTATTTAGAGAAATACATTTATAATTTACCTTAAAAATTAAGACAAGTCTTTGTGAGATCTCGTACATCTAAGCTTCATCTTCCGTTGAGCCATGGGGACATGTCATGGTACCCACTCAGTGAACGTTTTTGCAACATGAGACAAATAGGAGATGAATTCCATTATAGTTTAGAATGCGCTGATTGTCATAGGCCAAACGTCTTAAAGTTTCCGAGGTTATGTCAAGTCCAAACGCAAAATTTCTTATGAAACTTTGTGTGCATCTATTTTAACAAATTTTGAGAGTATTCCTCTTCATTGTTCTCCTTGCATCTACCAAATGTATAATACACTGTACATGTGATCTCATGATCAATCAATTGACTTTCGTTATTTCCTATATGCACCTCTAACGATGCTAAAGTTAACAAGAGGCTCATGGGCCATATCGCTCACCTGAGTCACCTTGGCTCATATTTACAGATTTTCCCTTGGCTATATATTCGCAGGTAAAACTTTGATCCCAATTGTGGCCCCAACCTACTCCCAGGGGCCATGGTTTTTACAAACTTGAATCTGCACTATGTCAGGAAGCTTTTATGAAAATGTAAACTTCCTTGGCCCAACGGTTCTTGAAAAGAAGATTTTTAAAGATTTCCCTATTTATTTGCATGTAAAGCTTTGATCCCCTATTGTAACCCCATTCTATCCCCAGGGGGAATGATTTAATGAAACTTGAATCTGTGTCAGGAAGTTTTCATGTAGATTTGTACTTTCCTAGACCAGTGGTTCTTGAGAAGAAGATTTTAAAAGATTTTCTCTATATATTTGTATGGAAAACTTTGATCCCCGATTATGGCACCATCCTACCGGCGGGGTCATGATTTTAACAAACTTGAATCTGCACTGTGTCAGGAAGCTATCGGCTATTCTGGCCCAGTGGTTCTGAAGATTTTTAAATGATTTCACCCTATTTTTGTGATTCTGTCCCTGTTGAAGGGGGCATGGCCCTTCATTTGAACACACCTGAAAGCCCTTCACCCAAGGATGCTTTTTGCCAAGTTTGGCTGAAATTGGCTCAGTGGTTCTGGAGAAGAAGTCGAAAATGTGAAAAATTTACAGACAGACGACAGACAATTTGCGATCAGAAAAGCTCACTTAAGCTTTCAGCTCAGGGGAGCTAATAAATAAATACATGAGGGTTTGAACTGCGATGCTTACGCCAGTGTACTTCATGTTCAAAGTGTGTGAATGGCCATCGTCGCAAACCACGATTTTGAGTCCACACACGCTCCCTTATGACGATGGAGAGAATCGATTAGAAGCACCCGTGCGTAATCGACGATGGTAAAAGGTATATGTACGCTGACGCGAAGCATTGTTGTCCATACACTTTCATAATATTTTCAAAGCTTTTGTTTTACTTTCATTTCTGTCGGAATATTCCCAGCCGTTAAAATAGTCGTACTATGTTTATCAAGATTTATACTCACATCGTTTACATTCATGAGGAAATTGCTACCATTTCAATTGGTGACGATATCAAAGGTTAAAACATTGGAAATATAAATATATATTACGTATTGTATTGTTTATTGGCTTTAAGCCTTATGGCTCATCAGAATAATACATATTCAATAACAAAGTATAAACAAAAAAAGATGTATACAATATGAAATAAATATATATCATGTGAACTTTGTGTATTTGTACCCCGTGTACATTTTTGAACCGTTACATATGGCTTTAACGAATAAAGAATAGTGAATTTTAGTAATTTACAAAGGAAATATCTAATTATGTTTTAATAGTAGTTTGAGGGCATGACATACTTTCTGTCGACAGCTTTTCAAACGATAAAATACGATCCTACTTGACATTTGAAATCACCGTCTCGTTATGAGATGAGGGGATCGCTACTGACAGCCAGGTTGCAAGATTCAAACAATCTGGATTCCAAGATAGAAAAAACGTACGTCATGTAGTTTCCACTTTCACTTGGGCTCTCCATGCATATTGTCAAAGAAACATATTCGTCGTTCCCCTGTTCTCCTGTCCGTTTTATTGGGCCGGTTGTGTTTTGGTGTATTACAGGCGACACGGGGATGAGGATGGGGTGGTTTATTTCGAGGGGGATGGGGTGGGTTATTTTACGGGGATAAGGGTGGGTGAGTTATTTCGCGGGGGTGGGGTGGGTTATTTCACGGTGTTAGGGTGGGTTATTTCTCGAGGGGTGGGATGGGTTATTTTGCAGGGATGAGGGTGGGATGGGTTCTTTCGCGGGGGTAGGGTGGGTTATTTAGCGAGATGGGGTGGGTTATTTCGCGGTATGGGGTGGGTTATTTCGCGGTATGGGGTGGGATTTTTCACGGGGATGGGGTGGGTTATTTCACAGGGGTGGGGTGGGGTATTTTACGGTCATGAGAGTGGGGTGGGCTATTTCACGGGGGATGGGTTATTTTGCTTTCGCAAAAATATCTATGAAATTCAGAAATAAACTGGAGTTGCATGCATTTCAGAAACACTTCAGCTACATGTAACAGTGTTGTCAAAATTGCACAAAGTCACGAGATTGGCTTAAGTGGGTTTTTTCTTACATGACAGCCACCTGTCTTTAAAATTTCGAAGGAAATTGCAATATATCACCTGGTTTAACAATTCTTAGAACGCTTTGGTGTCACGCTGTTTTTGAAATAACTCGCCATACTCGTAAAATAACAGACCACGTTTTTCTTGCATTTGTAAGTGTCGCAATCTAGGTTAACATTCCAAATGTTCATACATGTAAATAAGTCATAATTTACCTGCATGGGATTCATTCATATACTGAAATTAGCAAGCTTAATTTGCATAACCGACCACTCACCTTTCACGGAAGACACTGCTGAAGTGCTTGTTATAATACGTATTTCCTGAGGAGTGTTTGCTTAAGAACGCATCCGGGGCCTTTGGTCGTGACCTAATTTTCACTAGGTCAAAGCAGGTGGTGTAATTAGTTTTTTATGAATCTAAGTCAAAAGAAGTGTACTTCCTGGGCATACTTTTACCGGAAGTGCAACGGAAATATCTGTATATTGTATTTAAACTTGAAAACTGCATAAAGTTATTTACGGAATTGGAAAATTCTGTACGCCTTTTTAAATGAGAAAAAGTTATTTGTGCGTGGTCACCTTGACCATGTTAATGATTCAATTGAAAGAAAACCGCAGTCGTTAGAAAGCTTTTGTTTTAAAGCCAAAAGAAGAATATTCAAGTCCAGCCGTGCGCCAAACATTTGGCATAAATATTTAGCGTTCCGTGGCTCTTGAACGTCTATAGCTTGTCCGCGTTATGTGTAATAAGGGAATTTTCTTACACGCAGCTTCGATTGACCTTGACTTCTGGAGATAATTAGGTCAGGGATTCAAATTCTAAATATGTTTGATTATCGACGTCTATATCAGAAAAGTGCTGGGAGCAACTTCTGACATGAAAAGAAAACCCTTCCCGTATTTGATAATTTCTTGCATACTAAAGTACGACACATCAGATGCATTTAAAATTTCCTTCCTGTTATCGGAGAACTTGCTCCTAAGACATTTCAGTTATACAAATGTAAAGTAAGCTTTGTTTTTCAATATAAGAAGGCTCGACCTGCATATAGTCTATATCGTTACACGTTTGCGACGATTACGATCATTTTTGTTGGTTCTAGAATTTATAACGTCACGTGATAGTCACCTGCCTCGATGAAAATGTATGGAATCCTACTAGGTATAGATATTTACGTCGATTTGCTCTCGAATATTTGTTATTGAATATTATTATACCTCAGTATGAGAATTCTATGCAACGCGTAATCTGATTGGTCTTGACGGTCACATGCCAGGGTTAACGTCAAGGTAGACGAAGTGTATTGTGACGTCACAATAAGTCCGAGTCATTCTACTTTCATAGTTCGTAAGGCACAAAATATCCGGGTCTCTGATACACAGTTGAATCGCAGGGTTTTGGTTGATACAAAAAACAAGCAAATAAATTAGCATTCATGGAGAATGGAAATACAAAAACTGGTTATCTTATCACTGTATTTCGTTGTTTGTACCTTCTACCGTAATATGTTGACGGCGCGGTGTTACCGTTAGGACGATCTCAGCTACATACAATGTATAAATGAGCGGACTACAATTTCAAATGAACTTTTGAGCCTTGCTTTGTTTCGGTATAATAAACAATTTATTGCATGAATGCTCGGGAGATATGAAGATTTATTCACTCAAGAAAAATCATATTCCCCTCGGGCGTTGCCCTCGGAGAATATGATTTTTCTTGGGTGAATAAATTTTCATATCTCCCTCACTATCATACAATAAATGTATATTATCCATGTAAAACTATTAAGACTGTTTTATATATGTATTTTTCTTTATTTCTGTATGGGACGCCTTAATTCAATTGAGTTTTAATTATCTATAAACTTTTATACAAACAAACTATCAATTAATGGTGCATACTTTTGATATACATGTAGTTGTTTTACTGCTTGTAAATGAATTCTTAATTTGATTTTAATAGAAATAATGCATATTTGCCCGATTTGTGGTGTGATCATGTTACATTAATAATTCTAATTCTAAAATTTCCGCTCTACATTTAAGCAATATCGTTAGCGCCATGCATACATGTAGGTAAAATGTGTGGCGCTCGACCCAAAACTGACTGTGTATATGTATCTAAATGAGTGGAAATTTCACCTAAAGCCGACTGTACATGTATCTAAATGAACGAAAAATCCATCTTAAGGTGGTTGTCCATGTGTCTCTAGATGCGTGGAAAATCGAACTAAACTAACCGTTCATGAGTGGAAAATCCGCCTTAACTGACTGTACATGTGTCTTGATGAGTGGAAAATCCACCTAAATTGACTGTTCATGAGTGGAAAATCCACTTTTACTAACTGTATATGTGTCTCTTGATGAGTGAAAAATCCACCTAAATTGACTGTTCATGAGTGGAAAATCCACCTAAACTGACTGTACATGTGTGTCTAAATGAAAGGAAAATCCACCTAAACTAACTATAATGTGTCTCTAAATAAGTGGAAAATCCACTTAAATTGATTGTTTATGAGTGGAGATTCCACCTAAACTGACTGTACATGTGTCTATAATGTAAAACTTATACGGTACCAATTTTGATGCACCAAATGCGCATTTCGACAAATAATGTCTCTTCAGTGATGCTCAACCGAAATGTTTGAAATCCGAAATAACAATGAAGTTTTAGAGCTATTATATGGGAAAACAGTGTGCCAAAAAAGGGGAGTCAAATTCGTCTAAGGATAAGAGCTATGTGTGAGGGAGATAATCCTTAATTTTGAAATGAATTTCTAAATTTTATAACAGCAATTAAATATACACCCGTATTTTCAAGCTAGTAACGAAGTACTTAACTACTGGCCTGTAGAGACCCTCGGTGACTAACAGTCCACCAGCAGAGGCCTCGACCCAGGGGTCATAATGTAAAACTTATACGGTACCAATTTTGATGAAATGAGTGGAAAATCCACCTAAATTGACTGTTCATGAGTGGAAAATCCACCTAAACTGACTGTCCACATGCATTTCTCTAAATAAATGGAAAATCTACCTAATGCTGACAGTACATGTGTCTCTAAATGAAAGGAAAATCCACCTAAAACTGATTGTACATGTGTCTATAAATGAGTGGAAAATTCACCTAAACTGACTGTTCATGAGTGGAAAATCCACCTGAATTGACTACATGTGTCTTTAAATGAGTGGAAAGTTTTCAAATGAGACATAAAATAATATCACGAGCCACTGTGGAATGTGATCTTTCTGAAAAGTACATTTCAAGGGAATTTAAATTAGTTTTTTTCCGGGTCAGATTTATTTGGTGCAGATTAATACTTTATATAAAATCATCGTTGTTAATCAAGAACGATATCCAAGGAGAGATAAATCGTATTTAAATTCTTAACCAAAGTACTGCAGAAAACTTGGGGATATTTGGAACGCTAACATGTATGTCAAACATTATAGCACGTGTTTTTGATTAGGCCTCAAGTTAATTGAAATAACTGAATTTCAATGTAGGTGGATTATTTTCGGTCCCGTGGCATGACCGAAAACAAACACCAATCATGTATTTTAAGCTTAACCTTAAAAGGGATAACATAGATATTAAACAAAATACATTGACTAAAATTTCAATGAGGTTAGTGTAAAATCCTTGGCACCAAAATTTATCACCTTCAATTTGAACTTTGACCCACTTTCCAAAACAAATGAAAGCATTCGATGTTAGTAGTTCAAATCTCTTCAAGTGGACGTTTCTATATCAATGGACCTCTTCTTAATTAAGAAATAAATTTCATTTTTGAAAATACAGGAGGGCATGGACTGCAACGCTTCATGCCGGTATACTTTACATGAAGCGCTAATGAAAATTATTTCTTATATTTACACCCTGCTTTCATAATTGTTCAAACCATGGTTCCCAGGTTTTGGGTGAGGCCTCCATAGGGGATCAAAATTTACATAGGGATAAATACTCGTATAACAATATATTTAGATATCTTCTGTAAGAACCACAGGGTCATCATCAGTCATATGAATTTGCAAGCATCCTAAGTTAGTGTAAGTTTAAGTTTGTTGAAATCATGAATCGGGGTGGTAGGGTGGGACCACAATAGGGGAACAAAATCCTATATGAGAATATAAGGAGGGGGACTTTAAAAATCTTTTTCTCAAGATCAACAGGACCATGATTAGACACATTAATATGCACACATTCTCAGGTAGTGGAAATTTCAGTCTTTTATAAGTCATGGCCTTGGAGGATAGGGGATCAAAGTACATGACAATGCAATACAGAGTAACAAAAGAAGGGAAAAAAACCTTTTAGTCCGGATCTGGTTTGACTCTTTACAAAAAGCTCACCTACAATCGTTCTAGATTGTAACAATAGGCTGAGTAAATGTAAATGATTGCTTTTCAATGCCTTTGATATGTGGACAAAGATGTAAATTTTTAATAGACTTCTTACAATTACATGTAACGATATACTAGCATGATGCATGTACTGTTTACACATAGTGAGTTCTATATGATATTTCATAATTTTATAACGGTATTCATTCAGTCTTAATTACTTTCGGGCTAACGACCTACTTGATATACATTTATTTTACAAGTAGACATTTATTTCTGTCAACGAAAAACCAAAAATATAAAAGATATATAATTATATAAGATATGGAAAAAGATAACAAAATTACCTGTGAGGTATCAAATCAACCAAGCAGAAAATGCTGCCTGCAGAGTTTCTATAAGCTCATTGACTCTCTAAATTTAGTAATGAAATACATGTATGATTGTTTTCGGTATTACATCTTATCGTGGCCGAGTGGTTAGAGCATCGCACTCAAAATCACACGGCCTCTCACCTCTGTCGGCGCGGGTTCGAATCCCGCTCGCCCCCGTAAGTGAGAAAGTTTCCCAGTTTACTTTCGGAAGGTCGGTGGTCTCTTCCCAGGTACATTGTATATGGGTTCTCTCTTCCATCAATAAAACAACTGGGCGCCACGATATAACTGAAAAATTGTTGAGTGTGGCGGAAAACATCAATCAATCAATAAATCAATCATCTAGACTACAATTTCAGCTGAGGTAACGACAACCAGAACCAATGCCGCTAACGACAACCACAACCAATGCCGCTCCGGTTTGGTTTAATCTCTCCCCAGAGTTCCTTGCTCTTCTCTGGCCAGAGTTATCGTTCCTCGCTCATAAGTATTATCTTTACCTAGAGTTGTCGTTCGTACCTCACATGCTAAAACTGGAAGATGTTATATAACCTCACATGCTAAAACTGGAAGATGTTATATAATGCTTCTGATCTTTACATGGGCGTATTTCTTTTGTGTCTCTGCGTATCTCTCTATCAAATAGGAAATATGCGAACTGACCAGTAAATGAGATATAAAATACACGTATCATAAGATTTTAATATTATCATATCTTCATGTACCTCCCTCTAACGACTTTACACCACGTATTGTGAGTATTATAAATTAAAATCTAGCTGTGACGTCATTCTATTGTAATAGCGCTACATTATTTTTTCAGGAATGGAGAGATGCAGACAACTAACTACTTGGTAATGTTCTGTTGAGTTGAATATGCTATTTTTAATGAACACGTTTCCCCCTAATCCCGCCTGGCCTCTGTCACAGTTTTAACAAAATGTAAAGAATAATTTTCAAATCAAAAACCTAAAGGCACAGATGAGAGTCGAACTCAAGACCTTTCACATGAAAGGCAGAAATTATATCAACTGAGATGTTTTATATGACAAAACTCTATACTAGTATTATAGTATAATTCTGCTAATTATTAAACTAGTGTTTTTATAATTTATTGAGAGAATTTTCTAATATGATTTACAATTATAGTTAGATTTAAACTGGCAGTGGATTTTAAGTAGATCAGTGTCCTCGGCTCCTTTACTATAAAGGAATGGAGAGGTATTCGGACATTAACTTATGCCTCATTTGGTTGAGATATACATGTACTCGCGTTTCTTAAATCGTTCAATCCCAAAAATTAAGAAAATATGAGTCAATATGTAATCCCTTCTGACCTCGACTTTTGAATATCAAAATTTACAGTTACCTTTTCGTGCCCATTTTCTACTTACTTATTATATAAATGATGTTTAATTACTTATGATATAAATAAACTTAAAGAGGACAAACTAACGACCATTAATTACAATATGTATTGTACAGAGTAATATAATTATACGATGGTGTGATTTGCATCTCTGTTTCATTTATTTCGAAAAAAAATATTGATTTGACGTCCCTTTAAGGGCTCATAGGTGGCGCTTTGTGACATAGTAAAATCGTCAGAATTCACAGGCTTCAGGGAGAGGGTGGGTGGGGGGGGGGGGGGGGCAGAGAACTGGACCCACGTCTGAGCTTCACTCAGGGAGGCCCTACACCCTCTGTATTAGTTATCATCAAGGGTTTAGCTACATGCCTCAATTCTTAATGACAAATTATCTGAAATTGTTTACAGGTTACGAATCTGAATGAAACGTTTCACTCCGATCAATACACAATGCTACACAGAAATCCTTATAAAATCAGAAACCAAAAGGTGGGATTCATAAGTTACGAATGACATGAGTAATCCACTTTAATCTATGAGTCAGGACGCGCGTGTGAATTATTTTGAAGGTGATTCACTGTGATTCATCTTCAGCCTCTGATGGATTGTGACGCCCGCTGTAGCTTTAATGCTTATACATCGCCCGTAATCGATTGTACAATCAGATCGAGATCTATAGCGAGATCTCGTATAACACGTGATTGGTTTTACTGTTATCGGTTCAGTGGACTCCTGTTTTCTTTAGCGAGCATAAGTTGTTTCTGTCACTAAATTTAGTGTATGCTTATTATACTTTAAAATTTTGTTTTATATACATGTATATAAATTTGGAAGACCTGTGCCTCTCACTTTTAAGGTGGCTATGGTTTTTCAAGGTTACGGTGGCTAACTACACCCTGAAATAGTTTCTCTAATCAGTACGAATTGATTTAATCATAAAAGATATGATGATATATAATAAGTATATTAAACAACCAAATTCAATTAATGAATGCAGTGATCAAAATTGAAGACATCATTAATTATTTGAAGATATCTTTAATTGAATTGTTGCGTGCATCATCTTCAAATAATTCAATATATCTTCAATTAGTTGAGTTTATGTTAATTTGGCGCGCCATACTTATTTATGTAGGGCACCTTCTTACATTAGGTAACCCACTCTCTACCCGAATTAAACGGAGGGGATTTAACCGGTCATTAAATCGATGTAGTGCATGTGAAACTGTGACAAGTGTAATATTCTATGTCATTAGCTCATCATAATGAGACCAACAGGCCTCATATATCAAATTGAAAAGCAGAATTCTCTTTTAGAAAGTCTGATTTTTTTTGTTGACATGCAGGGGTCAATTTAACTCTGTAATTTTTGGTAATAAGCGATATATGAATCCATCAGGCAATACGTAACATTCTGAATGAGAAGACATTAACAGCAACATTACCCGGCGTGTTGCGTCTACACATTTGTCGTGCATACTGTCCGTTTTGTAAACGTTAATCCCGTAATGGTAGAGATGAAGATCTACACAGACAGATTTATCTTCCTCATTGTGGGGTAAAGGATTTGGTTTCTTTGAACTGATTTCAGATAGGCAGAGGGAATGTTTCTTGACATGTATTTGGTAGACTGACCCGCTTTCTTGATCCTGACCTTAATCGTGCTGTGACCCAGAATATGGTGGATTTCATGTTACAGAAATATCATAGTCACATGCTTCTTAATTCGCATAAAACATGAGCAGTATTTTCTAGCCATACATGTACATCTAAAAGCTACGTTTTGAGATCTTATATTATCTATTTGTGACGTTTTTCTTTAACATATGCCCAAATAAAGATAATGTAATTATGGTCCAACATGGGATTAACCATTATGATTTTCAGCTAAAGTTTCAATTAATAGGGATGCTCGGCACCTAGTGTATTTGTGAAATGAGCGTTGTGTTGCAGTATATACACTGTATAATTGATCTTGGCATATTAATACATGGAAATGTCTTTGAAATCACAGTTTCTGTTCAAGTTTAATTGAATTGAGCTCTTTGGATGAAAAAGAATTAATTTGGGGTATTTTTTACAAAAATAAAATGGACTTAATCATGATATTGATATACAGTTGCGTATATAGAGATGATTTTGAAAGCAGTTTCTGCTACAGTTTTAATTGGATTCAAATGAAACTTAAGATACATATTTAGAAGCTATTGTAATTGTGCACAACGTTTTGGGTTTCATTATTTTTTTGTGGATAAAATAAATTTCACCCTTAACATAATTGCATATAACTGAAGCTTTGTCCTAAATCAGGATGTTAATATTTACAGGTACATTTCCTATGTTTTGCCTCACCTTTACAAAGTGTAATGATAGCCATTTTCCTCACGATTCCGCCACAGTTGTTAATAGTACGCGTATGAATATTAAATATAGTACGTCTGTTTTAACAGCAGGGGATTCTGACGAAATGAAAGTAGAATGTAAATTTTAAAAAAATACTTTCATCTTTGAAAAAATCATGAAGGTATGGACTGCAATCTTGACACCAGCGTAAAACATAGCAGTTTAAACCCTCGTGTATTTTGTATTTTTTTTTAATTCATCAGTGAAGACATAATAATAATAATAATAACAATTAGTTTTTATATAGCGCTTTTCCAGCGTATACTGCTCAAAGCCCTTTACAATACATTATTACCCCGGCAGACCTTATATCAACCTAGAACTTTCTCAGCTTCCTGGGAAGCATACAGTACAAGCTGCCGTTACAGGCGCTAGAGCACTAACATTATAACAGTATCTTCCACTGTCTATAGCCAGGTACCCCTTTTACACTTCGGTGGAGTGAGAATATTCGTGTTAAGTGCCTTTCCCAAGGACACAACGTCGGCCCTGCCGCGGCCAGGACTAGAACCCACGACCTTTCTGTCGAGAGTCTGACAGCTTAACCACTAGGCCACTGACGCCACAAAAGACAGTGGATGGTTAATTGTACATGTATATTGTTTAAATTTTGTTGAAAAATTCTCGAGAGGGACTCTCAATAATTTTTCACTCATTCGCCATTACCGGTGAAGGGCTGCAAAATGTGGGCCAATATTCGGCACTTACGGCCTTTGAGCAGGGAGGGATCTTTATCGTGCCACACCTGCTGTACCACGGGGCTTCAATTTTTGTTGTTTCATCCGATGGACCGCCCCATTTAGTCGCTTCTTACAAGCAACTATTCTAACCCGGATCCCCACAGGATTTGACACGCATTAATGTTCTAGAAACCAGACCTTTTCTTTATATTTTCTTCCGAAATTGTTAATCAAGTCAGAAATTATTCACAACTTGTTTATAGAAAACTTGTCTTCAGAGCTCCATGTGTATTTCCACCCAAGTACACAATTCGGACGAAACTTGCGAATTCTAAAGTAGCTGATCATTTTGAGAAACAAGTGTTAGATATTTCTCTGGCTTTAACGTATTCATGTTTTGTGTTTATCCCAGATACTTGACTCCCAGCAGACTTTTTAAAGATTTTTTTTATCTTGTGAATAGTACACATATTATAAGCACTTTATCAGAATAAACTCCTTTCAACGAATTCCAGATGAGGACTGTTTTCTTTTATTTTCAATGACGTAATCAGTTTATATTTAATCGACGGCAAAATAGAAGTGCATGGTGTTAATTGCATGTTTTGCCTGCATATCAACGTCTGCAACAAAGCGCGCCAAATGAAACCGGAAATAAGGATCGCATTTGTCGTATTAAATTCCTAACCTTGACGTTATCGGCATTCCTCTGAACAATTCGCGAGATCGTGCCCAGTGCAGCTGATTTCCATCTAGTAATGCACTCGCTTATCAATTTAAAAAAGCACGTTCTGTCACATATCTAATAAACAAAAATATAAATTTGTTCAGCTTAGGATTTTTCAGTCATCAACTTCATCATGCTTGCTCCATAATCCATAGTATAAGAAAATTCTTCACAAGGTTATCATATACCTGTCAAAACAGAAAATTCTTTAGAATTATACAATCTGTACAGCGAAAAGAAATATGTGTGCGTGCCCACCCACTGCAATTCCATTGGCCAAAAGCAAAAACAGTTCAGACACCCATACTGAATCGATCACTTGTCTTAAAGGGGTTTTCACAGAACAATGTCTAGGTGCAATCGTACATATATACCATTTGAATGTTCTTAATGTAAAACTTATACGGTACCAATTTTGATGCACCAGATGCGCATTTCGACAAATAATGTCTCTTCAGTGATGCTCAACCTGATAAATAAATCAGATACTACCATAAAGTCTACTACAAGTACTTAAAATTCTTAGTCTAAATGTGAAAATCTGAATATGGAATCCACGTCTTCATTTTCATCCAGTGTACGCAGCTAAAAGATGAAGATAACGAGCCCCTATACCTCGATCAGGTAAACGGAGTAATCCGTAGTCAAAATCAATGTGCCAAGAACGGCCTTAACAATCGGTATAAAACATGTCAGACAGCATTTGACCCAATGATAGGTTGTATTGGCAAACTAGATCATTATAACGACCATACAATTTGCAAAATGCTGACTTTAAAGAAGACTTGAAACCCCTTTAACAGCAAATTTTTTGTCAGTAGATATCTCTCGTTTTGAGAAGATACCACGTAGTCATTTTTTTCGAAGTACATGGAGTTTGATTCGACACATTGTGGGACAAATGTGCAGCCCTTCATCGTCTCCATATGAGTGAAATAGTCTCATATGAGATGTTTTAAAAACGTAACCAATCCACTAAAGAACACAAATGTAAAGTTAATGGGGTGGGGGGGGGGGGTGCCCGAGATAACACTATTCCTATAATAGTTGATGAGGTTGTTTAAAACTGTCAAGATATACAACACATACACTAAATAGCCCAAAATCAAAAACAAAAAAATTAAATAAAAAATTCCAACCTACCGACCCTATTTTTTCCAGCAGGTTACCGTAAACACACATATTTTGGCCTATTCATTGTGTAAAGAATGGAAATTGAACAACTTTGAATTATTCAAATCGATATAAATGGTTGTTGTTAAATGATGATGAAAATGAAACAGATCATATTGACATGATTGCTAAATGATTGGAAGCCGATCATTCTGCGCTTGAAAATTTTTGGAAGAGTTATCCGCCTACAATTCTCTGCTGCAAGGATACACGTCATGTCCCTGAGGTTAAAGATGATTGTCTCTAGGTATCTATAGCTGTGGTGATAATTCAACTGTCCGCAACGTTAGCCGTGGTAATAATTCAACTGTCCGCAACGTTAGCCGTGGTAATGATTCAACTGTCCGCAACGTTAGCCGTGGTAATAATTCAACTGTCCGCAACGTTAGCCGTGGTAATAATTCAACTGTCCGCAACGTTAGCCGTGGTAATAATTCAACTGTCCGCAACGTTAGCCGTGGTAATGATTCAACTGTCCGCAACGTTAGCCGTGGTAATAATTCAACTGTCCGCAACGTTAGCCGTGGTAATAATTCAACTGTCCGCAACGTTAGCCGTGGTAATAATTCAACTGTCCGCAACGTTAGCCGTGGTAATGATTCAACTGTCCGCAACGTTAGCCGTGGTAATAATTCAACTGTCCGCAACGTTAGCCGTGGTAATAATTCAACTGTCCGCAACGTTAGCCGTGGTAATAATTCAACTGTCCGCAACGTTAGCCGTGGTAATGATTCAACTGTCCGCAACGTTAGCCGTGGTAATAATTCAACTGTCCGCAACGTTAGCCGTGGTAATGATTCAACTGTCCGCAACGTTAGCCGTGGTAATAATTCAACTGTCCGCAACGTTAGCCGTGGTAATAATTCAACTGTCCGCAACGTTAGCCGTGGTAATGATTCAACTGTCCGCAACGTTAGCCGTGGTAATAATTCAACTGTCCGCAACGTTAGCCGTGGTAATGATTCAACTGTCCGCAACGTTAGCCGTGGTAATAATTCAACTGTCCGCAACGTTAGCCGTGGTAATAATTCAACTGTCCGCAACGTTAGCCGTGGTAATGATTCAACTGTCCGCAACGTTAGCCGTGGTAATAATTCAACTGTCCGCAACATTAGCCGTGGTAATAATTTAACTCAGCAACATTAGCCGTGGTGACAATTCAACTATCCGCAACCTTAGCCGTGGTAATAATTCAACTGTCTGCAACGTTAGCCGTGGTAATAATTCAACTGTCCGCAACGTTAGCCGTGGTAATAATTCAACTGTCCGCAACGTTAGCCGTGGTAATGATTCAACTGTCCGCAACGTTAGCCGTGGTAATAATTAAACTGTCCGCAACGTTAGCCGTGGTAATGATTCAACTGTCCGCAACGTTAGCCGTGGTAATAATTCAACTGTCCGCAACGTTAGCCGTGGTAATAATTCAACTGTCTGCAACGTTAGCCGTGGTAATGATTCAACTGTCCGCAACGTTAGCCGTGGTAATAATTCAACTGTCCGCAACATTAGCCGTGGTAATAATTTAACTCAGCAACGTTAGCCGTGGTGACAATTCAACTATCCGCAACCTTAGCCGTGGTAATAATTCAACTGTCTGCAACGTTAGCCGTGGTAATAATTCAACTGTCCGCAACGTTAGCCGTGGTAATAATTCAACTGTCCGCAACATTAGCCGTGGTAATGATTTAATTCATCGCCGTACATGGTATACTAAAAAATCAAGGTCGGTGCAGACAATGGTCAAGGCCATCCATCAAAATCAGATTTGCCACAATCGAACGTTACCAGACTTAATTAAGGGCAAAGATTTTCACAAACACAATTTGTTTAGCTTTTAGTATGAATAGGATATAATTTGAGTTGAGGAAATAAATGTCTATGAAGGAGATACAAACAAGTATGAATATTTAGTCATTATAAGATATGTAAAATAGAAGTGGGTTGATATTTTGCATTAGCTGTCGGAACTTTGTCAATCCAGAATTTAGATTACGCCATAAGTTGCAACACTTCACATGCATTGTCCCCGATAGATCCCGAGTATTGCAGACTCTGTATTTCTCGGATATAGTTTGTCAGAATCTTGTCAGCTCTTTCACGGTAAGGGTTCTTTTTATATCTTTAAAAATTGAAGACATTTACATCAATGTGTATTGTTATAATAGCCTTTAAGTTAATATATTACCATGCGTTTATTTATGTATACTACCTTATGATTAGACAGCAAGCATGTATTACAATTTTTGAATGAATATGTAATGATTATATAAACTTTTATATGGAACGAAATTGAAGGAGGGTAGTATATTTAAAGATCCTACACCCAATCGATCTGCTTACAAAGTAAACATGTCTTATGCGCGAACAAGGAAATCTCTGTTACATACAGTGTAATTAACAACGAGATAAATTGCTGTACGCCTGTCCGTGGCTTCCATGCCACCGAGGATTAATTAATTAATGCCCACCAAACACGCAGATCTCCTAATTTGTCACCAAGGATATAAACATCTTTCCGCCTGTTTATGTTGCTTTGAGTTCTTGTTTCGTAATTTGCAAAAATAAAACTCGAATACAGGTGTGTCATTCTGTTTCTCTCTCTCTCTTTCTCTCTATCTGTATCTCTCTCTATCTGTATCTCTCTCTCTCTCTCTCTATCTGTATCTCTATCTATCTGTACATGTATATCTCTAACTCTTTATCTATCTGTATATCTATATCCTCTCTCTCTATCTGTATCTCTCTCTATCTGTATCTCTATCTATCTGTACATGTATATCTCTAACTCTTTATCTATCTGTATATCTATCTCTCATCTCTCTATCTGTATCTCTCTCTATCTGTATCTCTCTACTGTGTTATATATATATATATATATATATATATATATATATATATATATATATATATATATATAATGGTATAAGTGGAACAATTTAATTTTTTGTGTGTGTTACGTTTGAATTGTCGTCAATGTTTATTGATGTAGCCTATTTCATTCTTTGATATTTATAATTATGGAGGGGACTGTAAAAACTCGTGCTACATGCAAAGCAAGGTATAAATCGTCAAATTTTTTTTATTTTCAATGCATGACTAAATGTATGTCAAATAAACCGCTTAAAATCCACGTATATCTGCTAATATCACGCTATAATAATTCTGGAAACTGTGTCACCCGCTTTCTGTAACATCAACCTCTGAACCTAGGCTAGAGAATCTTTCTACAACTTTTTGCAGCAGAAATGAACAGGGGGAGTACAGGTACATCCCCTTACACATCCAACGCGCCCCGCCCTTAAACTTGTACCGTACCATCAGATTTCACATAAACCCACAAGAGATTGACTTTTTCTCAGTTTTAAGGTGAGCCAAATTCCTTATTGTGAAATGCAATGTATTCATAGGTATTACAACCGCGTGGGTTTATCAAGAGAAATTAACGCTAAAACTTTGTCTTTTTTTTTCGTTTTCATTAACATATATTCAAAAAAGTATGATACAATATACCTCTTTGTAATTATTACAAAGTTCTACATGCAGCACCCGGCTGTTGTTACTGTTGTCAACATTCGGAGCAAACATTGTAATTACCGATTCTAACTAGACTTAGTCAACCTTCCAAGTTGTATATATTAAATTTCCCTTTTCTTCCCCTTCTTTTTTAAATATTTTGATAAGATCGCAACTTTCACTTTCCCGCTTTATACACCACCAGTAACACTCTCGGTGAGATCTTATCAGTCCGATTTTACGGCACGGGTTCTAAAAGCATGAATTGGCGTTATCCGTCTTTATCAGAAGCCGGAGGTCGTCTTAACATATATTTGTAAGCATGTGACATTCCATTCGTTCAAGTTTTTCGCACATTCATCAAAAATATTTTCATAATGTATTGTTGGAAAGTTTTTATTTAAAGTATTTGCACTCTCACAAATGATAAACACATTGGATATCTGCGCAATAACAAAACGAAGGGGAGAATCTGTTGCTTTCGATTAAATTTTAATCACCCTGCTCCATGTAATCAGGATTCTCAATTAAGAGAATGAAGTTTAAATACTAGGGGCTGTAGCGTTTCATCAGTTGACTGTGTATTGTAACTGTCGGCATTTACCACGGTTCAAAATGTGTGTCTTACACTTTTCAAAGAAATTTAAACATTTAGGGCATACACGCATGATATGGAATTGCAGCTTACATGGCCACCAATTTTCTTATTACTCTACAAATTTTGCATCATTCTTATATAAGTATTCACACTTACTTCCTACTTCCGAATCCTATTGGTGCAATATATGTTTCATGTGAATCAAAAACTTAATAAATATAGTTTAAACCAAAGTATGTCCGATTAGTCATTTAAAAAAAAAATCTAAAGAAAATCTCACAGATATATAGTCATAGGCCCCGTGTATGGTGAGACCACACTTTCGAACGGCAACCCAGGCATAGTTAAGACAATCGATAAGAAATGCAACATTAATTAATGCGCTGGGATCTAAATCGTTTACACCGCATGTGGGTCTATATTACATGTACCAAGCACTGACTAATAGAAAATCGTGGAGTTGACTATCAATGGGGTTACTCAAGTGCGAGATCTACAACTACCGTGTGGTACACTGGAAGCATGAATAAAAATGTCGATATTTGATCGATTTATAGGCATGCGCAGTTCAACTCATTTTCACTTTCTGGAGACACCACATACGTAACACGTATTCTGTTTGAATATATTTTCAACGTCATATTGATACATAATTATTTTCTCTTCAATTTCCAAAAATGGCATTTATATAGGAGGTTGTAGCAGGTTATAATTAGATATGTTGTAATCGGGACATTGTAGTGCACAAAAAATATACACAATCGATTTTCATCATTTAATTGTGAATTTCACATAGCAAAATCAGAGGAATTGATAGTAGTCCGAAATGATTGTAACATTAACATTTTACTAGTATATACCAACATCCCATCTCGTACAGTTCTAAACTAGAACAATGTGGACGAACGACGTATGAATTGATCCCCGAGTGTCGCTTTGCTCCGTGAGCAACACACACATACACACAAGCATCTTTGAGCAAACCTTCGCACTCGAAGATTGGTCTTATTCATTTTTAAATTCAATTTTTTTTTGTAATGCCCCAACATCTTTTACTGTGTCTGTGAAATAACGAGCATGTTGTATTGTTGTTTTTATTGCTTTTAATTTGTATATTATTGAAAATTAAATGCACGCATGTGACTGTAAGTTCAAGGGGAGGCTTGACGGGCGCAGAAAATCTAAATCCCTAAAATGGTTGAATGTAGCTCTACCTAAATATCACTCCCATCAGTTTGAATGTACACAGATTAGTTATACAAGATAACTTGCCGGTATATATCTTACAAATATATAGCGTGTACTTGAAATCGCGGCATAACATAGCCTAGTATTTATTTGTATATCAAAGTGTTTATAACATAAGGTGAAGGTCAAGTATTGAAAAGATGGGGAGAGATTATCGGATGGAGATACTTAACACAAGGGGTGGAGATCTCGAGGAGGTGTAAGCTGAGAATAACGGAAGTATTGTGTTTTAAATAAATGAAGAAGAAATAAAGCACAATGTAGTATCGAGCAATAAATTACTAGTATATAGCGTAATATTTATTTATATCTTCATACTTTAGGAATTATATTTTGTATTTTGATCTATGTAAATCAATAATAGAATCTGAAAGATATATATATATATATATATATATATATATATATATATATATATATATTAAATCTATAGTTTTAAAAAAAACATTTAGCTTCCAGTCGGTTTTGGTTCTTAAATTATGCCATTGCGATGATTCTCATTCTGTTTGTACAATGTAGATGTGGAGAGCTAGCTTGGGAAAGAGGTTATTTGACTGTACGTCACCTGAACCCAATCACTGGCGTTCATTGAAATCTAGGTCTACATCTTATAATTTGTCTGAAAGTGTCAGTCTTGTCAAACAGCTTCCTAGCACTCTGTATTATAATAGCCCAGCTGTTAACCCGTTTTTAAATGGAATAAAGCAAAATAAAGAACTGGTTGACTATTAAACCCCGAACCAGAAATATGATATACGATAACTTGTATATTTTCATGTATTCATACTCAATTAAAAATGCAATACATACTAAAAAGATATGCGTATTTCACTATTGTTGAAAGTAGGCCATTTTCTGGAGAAACGATCTGTATAAGAAGCAGTTTTTATGCTATTTCAAAGAGAGTTTCAGGATGTCTTAACAGTCGTATTGATGGCGGGGTGTCGTGGGGGTGTTCCTCGTTGACGATATGGTTTAGCAAGTATGAACGTTAGGGAACATCAAACATGTTCTAATCTGCTTTTTCATTCTTTGTAGATGAATGACAAATAAACACAGGATTTAATTATGAGGTGGAAGAAAGATGTGGGATGACGTCAAACACAGTTGCCGAATTCAGGTCGAAAAATATAGGTCATATTTGTTTCAATGGTCTATATATGGCTGTCCGAGAGAGGTCTCTGTTTGTAACTAGGTAAGTTAACAATTTAGCAATCTGCATAATAATTATCTGCGCTTTTTACTACGGTGAAGAACTTTAATTGAGTTTTCAATAGCGCTAAGACGCCTATTCATTGGTCCAGTTTTGTAAATATCACCCATTCAAACATTTGTACCAAGCCGTAATAGTCCAATTTCACAAACAACAGTGCACCTTCAATATTATGTTAAGAATTATTTGAAGTCTGGTCCACAAAAAACGAATCTTTGCATTAAAAATACATAAAAAATAATAAGTTCGGATTGTCTCTCAAATTGCTGGCCACGAACTAGGACCCGTCATTGTAGATAGATAATTATGAAATTCCCATATTTGTCCCGAGAGTTGCTCGGGCCAGTTTATGTCAAACTGACATTAACAGCGCTTCTCAGCCTGCCAGTTGCAAAACAAAGCGCGTTAATTTGTAAATGATTCATCGATTCCTCGATTAGAAACTTAAAGCTTGATGACATAATATTCTACACAATGCCGACTTTCCCAATCGACGTTAAGAGGGGAATTCTCAGAGGTATGTAAACTGTGAATAAGATCTGTCTTTTAGAAGTTACGGTAGGCTTACTTTTATGCTACGGAATACAGACATTTCGTTATGTTGAATATACTTTGAATTTTCAGGTTTATCGTTAACGTGCACGTAATGAAGGGCGCAATTATTTATTACGGAGGGTAGTATTTATTACATTTCATTACAATAGTTATAAACCGCAGTTGGTGAAACACTATATATCAAGTTTGACCCGGCCTTGGAGTCGGATCCGCTCTCCGGAGGATCACGAAGTTTATAATTTCGGTATAGGCCTTCCTGCTCTACATCGCCATGCATGTGGTTTATCTTAAAGGTTGTGCGGTCGTAGAGAAGCAAAATTTAAAAATTGGTCAATGTTTTGCAGTTTTTGCTACGCCTTTAAGGCCCCAAGGGACCTCCGTGGCCGAGTGGTTAGAGCATCGCGCTCAAAAGCACACGGTCTCTCACCTCTGGTCGGCGCGGGTTCGAATCTCGCTCGCGCCGGTAAGTGCGAAAGTTTCCCAGTTTACTTGCGGAGGGTCGGTGGTCTCTTCCCAGGAACATTGTATCTGAGTTCTCTCTTCCACAAATAAAACACAGGGCGCAACCAGATAACTGTAAAATTGTTGATTATGGCGGAAAACAGCAAGACAATCAATCAATCTAAGTCCCCACTGGTGCAGGCATCCTGAAAGCAGGTTATGTCCTCTTTGTCCCAAATATGTTTCATACTAAATTTGAATAGAATTGGAGTGGTAGTTACATGAATCGAGAAAAAGTTTAAAATGTCCAAATGTTAAGGCACGGTGGACGATAAAGGAAGCTGACCAACTGCAATTTGGATAACTCGATACACTAGTGTCACAAGTGATCCGCACCCAGTGGTCGAAATCAAGATAGCCTTCGACAAGTACAGTCCATATCAAACCCAAGTATCTATTTAAAGCCTGACAAGCATAATTATAGCAACGTTATCTACTAAGTAAACATACATGTAGTTATGATTAAATTACAATTTAAAGGCATAGGGTCTAAGATATTGGTAAAATTTTGCATGTTTCAAAAAGGTGGCAAAATTAAAGATCGTAACTAGAAAATCACAAAAGGTTCTATAGAATGTTTACAAACACATTGGATATGATAGTAATTACAAAATAATTCCCAGTTCTCATTTGCCTAAACTGGTACCTTTTTGACTTCACATCTCGTATGTTTGTGTGTAGCCACCAATCAGTGGGGTACCAGTTATATATATTGTCCTCTAGACAAACATTTTATAAAGGGCTAAAACGTCAAAATGACTTCAATTTCAAAGCGCTACAGCTACATATAACTCATAATTAATACTACAAATTTGTTTTTTGGAGTTCTTCTTACAAAATATTGTGATGTCATTTTTGAGATAAAAGATAGACCCTATGCCTTTAAGCCAATGGCAAATTGTTTACAATATGTAGTAGTTATCTAAGATTAAGATACATGCAACATTTTGAAAATACCTGGCATGTATGGAAAACACTTTTTGACAACATAAAAAAAAAATCATAATTTTGCTATTTTAAGCATTGTTTTTTCCCTACAATTGAAGCTACTTTTACTTATTTTTTCAATTTTGTTATTATTTTTTTCTTCTACATGCAAGCACTTACATGTACCAACAAAAGTATGAAAGTGTGAGAAAGTGGTTAGAAAAAGTACATATGTTCGTTTGTCTTACGTCAATATTTGTGGGGGGGGGGGGGGGATATTATTAAGAAAATATGTGCAAAATTAAAACATTGCAGCAGTATTTTAAAAGATGGCGAGTATTACATGTAACACTACCCATCATAAATAAACACATACGCATTTTACACATTTTGGCATGAAATATATTTAATATAATAAAAAGGAGCTGAATTCACGGTGTATAACTTTCAATTTATAATAGTAAAATAATTAGTTAAGCGTACAACTTCAATATGTTTGAAACAAATAATGGACATTCAATATTTTTGTCATAGTCTGTTAAAGTGTGATATTGATTTATTTCAGGTGAAAAATCAAAGGGTCTTAGAAAAGTACACATCAAGTACACAATAATAGGTATTAGCAATTAGTTTGAAACGGTTTCAAGTTAAGGTTTGCATAATGTCTCGTTTTAGTGAATTTAAAAAATTCAGAAAATCAAGTATTTTAATGGACCCCCCCCCCCCCCACATCGGATATAAAAAGTTTAAAGCCTAGCGTCATCTACTTATATGTAGGAGTAATTATTTCGCATCGAATGATCTGTATCTATGATGTAACCCATTATTTTGATGTGCAAGTAACTTATTTTGGTGAGTGTATACTTATTCATGATGAGCAGTGTACATATAATTAAAAATGACTGAAGAAAGCACATGCTAATTTATGCTAGAATAAATTGTCAATGGTACATGTAACAAAAGAAACAACAGCAGAATAATGTGTTGTTTAACGTCCCGCTCGAGAAGTTTTCACTCATATGGAGACGTCACCATTGCCGGTGAAAGGCTGCAAAATTTAAGCCTATGCTCGGCGCTTACGGCCTCTTTGCAGGGGTAGAGATCTTTCACCTCACACCTGCGGTGACACTGGGTCTCGGTTTTTGCGGTCTCATCCGAAGGACCGCCCCATTTAATAGCCTTTTACGACAAGCGAGGGGTACTGAGGTCCAATTCTATCTCGGATCCCCACGGGGCTAAAGTATAGGACTATATAAGCATAAGCACTGAAGCATTATATATATAGGCATAACAGAACATAGATGCGTATAGCTTTGCTCACAACAATCACATTCCCAGAATACATAGCACAAATGTGAACTGATTAAAAGCCAATAGTTATTTAAAATAGGCGGTGAGGTTAGGTACACAATAGTGGAATTAGTTTATGTCATAGCTTTTAGTTCTAACGCAAGGATTGTCAGCTACATTTCGTTTAAAATCAGCATTTCACAAATTCTATGGTCGTTATAACAATCTAATTTGCCAATACAACCTATCATTGGGTCAAATGCTCCCTGACTTGTTTCATACCGATTGTTATGCCGTTCTTGGCACACTGATTTTAACTACGGATAACTCCGTTTACCTTATCAAGGTATAGGACTCGTGGCGGATGTAACCGATCGACAGGAGATGCTTACTCCTCCTAGGCACTTGATCCCACCTCTGGTATATCCAGGGGTCCGTATTTGCCCAACCCTATTTTGTATTGTTATTGGAGTTACGAGATTGATCACTGTTCCTTATCTCCACCTTTCATTTTTATAGCTTGGCTTTAGTTTTAACAAGATTATGTAAATATAACGATTCAAGTGCAATTGCTCTCATATGTCTTAATCTTAAGCTAGGCATGTTGAAGTGACTTAAAATGTTGTTCCAATGAATTAGCATGATCATCACGTTCAAAGTGTAGCGCACAATCCTGGATTTCTTCCTCAGGTTTCCGTATTTCTACCTCACTTCAATAAGTGCCATGATAGAGGAGAATAATTAAGAGTATGATAAATCGTCAATATACCAGGCTGTTTAGATTTAGTTGCTATGACGCTTTACAACAAATGTTTGACCTGTGCTTTTTAAATCTTAGCTGGTAATAAATGATCACACCTAGCAATTTAACACTGTCCCCTGGTTCGATTTGATTTCCATCTATATTAAAAGCAAAACTAATGTAGACTCTTCTTGGTTTATAGATGTTTAATCACCGGTTGTCATTTCACAATGAATTATACATGTTTATATATCAAGGAAGTTGGCTGCTGAGCTTTTAACCACAACTGCGCAGGATGCTACAACTAAGTATTTAGTGGTTCAATACTGATCCTATTGGTGCAAACATATTACACATCTATTACTGAACCCTATCCAGTTGAACATTTTTGTGTGAATTCAAATTTTAAAGGGTTTGGCGGGGACCATATTTTGTGGCGGAAAGATTGAGTAATTTAAAAATTCTAAATCTGCATGATATTACAGTTTCTGTACCATCCAATATATCTTCTATTTTTATACTCTATACGTGTATTTCATTTTTATAATTCATGATACAAGTAGTTGAGACTTGGAACTAGTTGAAATGTTGTAATTTATTAAATTTAGTTGATATATTTTTTTCAAACAGAACATCGATTCTTAAAAAAGTATAAATTAATTTACTCGAAATTTTGTATACAAATTCAGTATTTTCGCTAATAATTTAAAAATCTGATCTCCAATCCCCACTATTTTTTTTAGTTCCATGTTAAATTTTACGACAATACCTTGAAAATTATGTGAAATTTTAGAAATTGACTCCTAATATGTCCTTTTAAACTCTCATTTTTGGTATTATGATTTTTTTTCGCATATCAACTGCAAGAAGGTCATTATTCATTTCCATTACTTGTATTAAACTTTTTTTTTTATCAGTATTGTTATGTATCTATATTATGTAATGGTTGATTGTGTTGCTTATGCTGTGTTGACACCAACAGAAAAATTAAGTTTAATTCAATAAATATTGATTCAATTTTAAGTGCAAAAGCGTCATATTTAGAACACAAGCATAATGATTGCGACCCCAGTTTTTCTTTAAAATTTTCTAATTCTCCTTGAATGTAAAAATCAAAAATACCCTTCCCAAAAATAATTGACATTACTCCAAATCTCAGGTGCGAACTTCTTTAAGTAATTGAAATACCCTAACGACGGTGCAAAAACAATATATGCCTGCGTTTGTGGGAAATTCAAAACGAGACATTCTAATAGTATTTAATGCTTCGTTTAATGCAGTTAAGAAAATTAATGACGCAGGGAATATAATCCTGGAATTAATAAATGCGGCATGTCATTGACATGTGTAATCGAACGATTGACTCCATCAAACTGCTGATTTCGTTACGTCATCGCACGATCGACCAATGAACATCGCTGTCTGTTTTGTACATTGCAGTGCGCATGGGAGTATGGAAGTCCGTTCCTGAGTACCAATTCGTAACTACCGGAGATAAGGCGTTCTTGATTGACATAATCATTTCTGTTGTCAGGACTATTTAGATAAATATCCATCATAATTAAGTGAACCATCAGAGGCGATACATATTCAAAGCTTAACTTTAAGTCATTTCCCAAATCTAGAAACGATTGGTATACACTCCTTTATTGCAGCCACATGTGGCATTGACAAATCATTCATTTTTATGCATGCACTATAAAAGGAAAAATAAGAGGATCACGGGAGATTACACACGGCTTAGCCTTGAATAAGATAGGATACACTACTACTTAGCTTTGATTTGAACATATTCTTTTTGTGTATTTAAGGAATGAATTTAATTGGGGGCATATTGTACGATATAACCTGGTTTGGGTCAGTTTACGCTTTATAATCCGCAAAGTTAGTCATAAAAGTTTCCAAAACTCGCTTATTATTGTCCTTTCAGATCTAGTTTGTCCACTTAAGAGTACACGTACGTGTTCATGTTTCATGAAACGTATACCGACGTGAAGTGTTGCAATTCATACCCTAAATTTTTTTTTTCAAAAATAAAATTTATTTGTTTATATTTTTAAATTCTGTCGGAATTCCCAGCCGTTAAAATAAACGTGCTATATTTATCAAGATTAATACGCACACTGTTCACATCTGCATCTGATGCTATAACTATCATTTATGGAAAGCAAATCTTTGGGAATGGATGTATATATTGTGAGATGAATACTCCTATAGGAAAAGACTCTAACTTAACTCAGTGGGATGTGAAATGACGTCATATTATTTGATCACGTGGTCATATCAATTTCACATCGCAAGGTTGTTACAGAAATAAAATACGATTTCTTGGATATATAAATACCGAGTACCCAAATGAGAATTGATACATTTTTTTCAATAATATATTTGTATATCGAAAGGAAACAGTTATTAATGAGAATCGAATATTTCTATATTTGGGACTTGAAGACCCAAAGTTAATTTCATTTATCACGAACTTTAATGTTGAAATTTTAATATTGATACGAATTTAATTTTAATCGGGGTCAGCATATCATAAAGAGAGGAAATTAAAGAAAGATGATATTTTCGGCAATTGAGTTTCCAATTGCGATCACTTCACTAAAAACTTTGTATTTACTACAGTGTAGTTTGATGGTACACATCTGAAGAATACGTCGTGCTCGAAATTTGTAAGCAGCATGTGTTCTAACCTATCGGTGCTCTATTTGAACTCAGTTTTCCATACAATGTACCATTGGATCTTTGATTAACGGGGCAAAAATCATTTCTATTCATTTTAAATTAAATTTAAAGTTGGTCAGTTGACACATTAGCAAAGCTTATTTGCATAAAGGATATTTTGATTTGTCTATGCTCTTGTGGTTTTGTACATATATGCACAATTGAAAATCATTTAATCTCTAATATCTCATACAGTCAATCATTTCGTTTTCTCTAGATATATATATTCTTACGTTTCGTTTTGTAAATATTTTCTGGATAAACTCTCATTTTTACAGTTGTGAAGAAAAAAGTGTAGTTTTATAACCAGTAATCATTTTCTCTTAATCTCTTGGAAAGGAAAAAAAGTAAAGGGATAATATATTATCTACAGTGAAGTATATATATTTATTCCGCTAAGATACATGCATATAATAAGATGTAGCATGGGGGTCGATTTGATGGGGGATACATTTCTCAGGTCCTTTTCAATTTAAACTTTTTTCAAATCCGTTAATTGGAATGAATTTATTCACAAAGCAGGCATGGTGACGACTGCATTCACGAGTAATTTGAAAATCTCCCACAGTTAAACTAAACAGACATTCGCTACTTTATACAGGACATGGGACAGCCATCTGAATGAATGCTGGAAATGAACAATGCCCTAATAACTGACAGCGGACGGACATAAATACAATTATCACGTCTAAGACTCCAAGATTAGATCAGAGAACTTATTCTCACCAGAACAGTTTCGACTGGACACGACGTATTGCGTTCATTAACGAAATTTGGGATTCTAAGGCTTTAGGTCTTCGCTATTATATATATAAAGGCGGAAATCGTGTAGTTGAAACTTAACACGATTTTCGTTTAAGCCAGTATTGAATGCTATGGGTTAGATACAAAAGGTGAAGGGTGACCTCTGGCGACAGGTAGAACTCGGGATTGTATGTTCTGACGACTTCAGTAATCTTACATATCCGGTCAGCTTTTAATTTAGGTGCATTCTATTGTTAATGTTTGAAGGAACAAAAAAAAACACCCAAAAAACCGCATGTGATACACCTGGAACACTAACCGCAATGTATAATGCAACCACAATCTACCGGGTATATGAACGTTCATAATAAACACATGGTAGGCAGGCAAAACAAACATAAAGGCGACACAGAGAGTGCACCTGGCCATTACATACATAATCCAAATCCGTCCGGATGAGACTTAAACGTCAGAGGACTATACAGGGAGCTCACGACCGACCGTGCTCACCAGCGTTTCTCTTCTCTAACTAATGTGTACTTTACACTCACACACGTGACCCCCCCCCCCCCCCCCTTCAGTTTCCAATTTCAAGAGATGAAAATTTCAATACTGATTCGTTATACATAATTCTGGTAAAAAATATGTACCGACCATGGCTTACATGTATAGATAATGCATGTCTGACATCCATGTCAAGAAGACACCAATTCAAACATTTTAATTTTCTTGGTCTGTCTGTATAAAACCCCGACCAAAACGAAAAAAGAAAATATAGTTCAGGTCTGGCGTGTCGTTCAACTAGCCTGGTTTATTAACTTGCAATCTTTTTTTCATTTTACTCGTCATCACTGTCGTCAGCCTTATCATCTGTAAGTTAATAAACAGGTCAATCGCTTGAAAAACTTATTGAACGTTGGTATGCTTGACTACGAATATATATTTCTTACATGTACCTCTTTGGGGTCTTAAGTTTTTCGCCCATTTTGGCATGTTTGACTACAAATGTGAATTTCTAGCCCATTTGAGATCATACGTTTTTGCTCATCTGTGACATACTTGACTGGGAAGGTAAAGTATTGTCCCCCTTTGGTATCAATGGTTTTGCCTATCCCCCTCGCGTCATAATCACCTGAAAGGTATATTCTTTGCAAAATGTTCCCTGGGGTATCCGGGTTAGAATAGGTCCTCAGTACCCCTTGCTTGTCGTAAGAGGGACTAAATGTGGTGGTCCTTTGGATGAAACCGCAAAAACCGAGGTTCCGTGTCACAACAGGTGTGGCACGATAAAAATCCCTTCCTGCTCAAAGGCCGTAAGCGTCGAGCATAGTCCTAAATTTTGCAGCCCTCCACCGGCAATGGTGACGTCTCCATATGTGTGAAATATTCTCGAGAGGCACGTTAAACAATATACAATCAATCTTTGCAAAACAAATGAAAACTTGATGCCTTATTTACGCAATAATTTTAGCAGACTACTACAAAGGTTGTAGAATTACAATTCTGTAGTTGCACGTACACTTACCACTTATTAAAATATGTGTCATAATTAGAAGAAGTTCGTTGTTCGATGATATCAGTTAATTGTTGACTGTATTGAGTGATTCTCTGATATTGTTGCAATGTCACAATATGATTCCTTTGAATGTGGCCGAACATAAAGTGGTTGTATATGCAACGGGTGCTCGGCTTTCATACGCATGTTCCGAGTTACACAAAAATTATTTCCCTTTGTCGAACTCTTTCGCATTTTATGACATATGGTGGGTACACAATGTATACATTATATCGTATACTGGCATTGTACATAACGATTACGTACGATTAATATAATAAAAGCGTAACTTTTGTTTATATCAATCACTGGTATGTATATTCTGGCCATATCAAGCATAATCTGTTTGAATAAGATCATCAAATTGGCTATTAAATCATGATTCGTTTCCTCTTCTACATGAGTGACGCTTTTATCAAAGAAAGATGTTATTTTGTTATTTAATACTCATAAACTCACTAAAGTTGCCTTTCCCCTGAGATAGGATGGTCTTAGAAACTCTGGATATCATCTTTTAAGAAATAATACAACGATAGTAATTTGCAAATGTACCCACTGTCATCATATTTTACGTCATAATTTACGGAAGAGTTCGACAAAGAGAAATAACTCTTGGGGAACTCGGAACTTCCGTATTAAAGTAATCATCAAGTTCATTATAACTCTATCAAAACATTGTACGCAATTGAGCGTATTTCTCTGCAGCTAAGATCCGAGTGTAACTACTTTGTTATTTCTGTAACAGTTTCGGAAATGGACAAATGTGATCCGATTGGTGTACTACTTGGACCGTTTATGCCTCTCTGTTGCGCATTGCTTAACGTTTGTGTGAACAATTTTCAAAACTCCACACGTGTGCACATTAAAAATCACAGAAACTTTAGGCTCTGTTAGTGGGTATTCTTCTTTGATACACCATTGCTGCTTTCAATTTCTCAAAGAAATAGACTGGGTTTTCTCAATATAGTAGAAATTTGAAGGGTTCTCCAGTATAGTGGGCATTTGAGGGATTTTCCATTATAGTGGACATTTGAGGAATTCCCCATTATAGTGGACATTTGAGGGATTTCTCATTATAGTGGGCATTTGAAGGATTTCCCATTATGGTGGACATTTGAGCGATTCCCCATTAAAGTGGGCATTTGAGGTATTTCCCAGTCTATTGGGCATTTGAGGGATTTCCCAGTATAGTGGACATTTGAGAGATTTCCCAGTATGGTGGGCATTTGGGAGATTTCTCATTATAATGGACATTTGAGGGATTCCCCATAATAGTGGGTATTTGAGAGGTTTTCCATTATAGTGGGCATCTGAGGGATTTCCCAGTATAGTGGACATTTGAGGGATTTCCCAGTAAAGTGGACGTTTGAGGGATTTCCCAGTAAAATGGACGTTTGAGGGATTTCCCAGTAAAGTGGACATTTGAGGGATTTCCCAGTAAAGTGGACACTCGAGGGATTTCCCAGTATAGCAGAATCCAGTAAAGTAACATAATTAATAAAAGTTTTGTTGTTGGGGACGTAAAACATTTTGCTCCGATAATTTTGATATAAAAGTTTACATTCACATAATGTACTGGAAAGCTTCCTGACATAGTGCAGATTCAAGTTGGTTAAACTCATGTCCCCAGGAGGAAGATTGGGGCCACAATTGGGGATCAAAGCTTTACCTACATATAAAGAAAATCTTTAATAATCTTCTCAAAAACCACTGAGCCAGAAAAGTTACATTTACATGAAAGCTTCCTGAAATAGTGCAGATTGAAGTTTATAAAAATCATAGCCCCCGGGAGTAGGTTGGGACCACAATATGGATCAAAATTTTACATGCGAATATGTAGAGAAAATCTTTCAAGATTGGCCAAGGTGACTCAGGTGAGCGATGTGGCCCATGGATCTCTTGATGAAATTTAAGTTTGTTGCTATGCTTTACACGAATCAAATACTATCATATTACTTATCAAATATCTAAATAACATTTGTACCAAAATTTTGTCTATGCCCCTTTAAGTTATGTCTACGTAAAGGAAATATTTATAAACCCTATCTTTGCAACATAGAAAAAAGAAAATTACCTTTGTTGCTTATGTCGATTATATCAGTCACAATGAGGTTAAGATTTTTCTATAGGTAATGTATCTTTGAAGTAGATATATATATATATATATATATATATATATATATATATATATATACATGTATATATATAATTCCGATGTTATTTATTACAATTGTTTTGATTGGACAAAAATAAAGCTGAACAAGAATTTATACATCAATAAATCCGAAAATGCGATGTATTCATACACACCTGAAAACAAATAACATAGTGCGGGGAAACTATTCAAATTTTTGCAATTGTTAATAAAGTGAATGGATTGGAATTAAAAGAATCAAACATTCTTTTTGAAGAATTTATCGATGTGTAAACTCCGGACATTTTACTCACAAACTTAACATAAAAGTGCGAATCGATAAATTCTGGACATTTTACTCACAAACTTAACATGTGCATTTTACATAGAATGTCTCCTTTAATGTACAGGGATTTAGAGGCGCTTAAAACTTATAGACTGAACTGTTTTTAAAATTAGATATGTCTGTATTTTTAAAAGTGCATAACATTAACATTGTATAATGTTTTGACGTCACAATCATGATTGTATTATGTTTAACGTTGCCCACATAACGTCACGAGGGTGACGTCATAATGGAACTTGTTTACATTGTTTAAAAATCTACTGACGAGCCCGCAGGGCGAAAGCGCTATAGATAAAAGTTTGAGTATTTATAGGTTATAGACTTTGTATGGAAAAATATGACGATCGAGTTTTTTGACGCGTAGGCGGACCGAGCTTGCGAGGTCTGTACGCGACAAAAAACGAGGTCGTCATTTTTCCCACACAAAGTCTATAACCTTTTTATTATATACTTTCAATTTCATTTAGAAACTAACAATGATTTTATCTTTAATAATTTCTTTATTGATTTAACTGAGTAAAAGATGAAAGACACGAAAAATTTGAAAATTAACGGCGTAGTCATTTGTAATTTCGACTTGAGTATTGATTGTGACGTAATGTTTGCGGGCCGGAATGTTTCCGGGCATATATTGTGTGATATATGCCCGCAAACTTTTAAAGAAAAAAAAAGAGATGAAATTAAAAGTATATAATAATTGGATTTTATTCTACTCCGATACCAAGAAAAAAGAAGAATTTATTGATAAGAAGTGAGAATCACGGGTTTTTCGGATATGACCTTAAAAACGGAGACCCCGTATCTCGACAGACGTTGGAATGATAAAAAACCTCACTATAGCGCTACGTTTTTGAGCGCTGAGCATAGGTCTACATTTGTGGCACTTCACCTAGAACTTGTGACGTCTCAATAGGAGTGAAAAATTATGGACGTGACGTAAAACAAACGAACAACGATACTTATAGGTTATAGACTTTGTATGGGAAAATATGACGACCGAGTTTTTTGGCGCGTAGACGGACCGAGCTTGCGAGGTCCGTTCGCGACAAAAAACGAGGTCGTCATATTTCCCATACAAAGTCTATAACCTTTTTATTATATACTTTTAATTTCATTTAGAAACTAACAATAATTTTATTTTTAACAATAACTTTATCGGTTTAACTGAGTAAAAGATGAAAAACACGAAAAATTTGAAAATCAACGGCGTAGAAATTTGATTGTGACGTAATGTTTGCGGGCCGGAATGTTTCCGGGCATATATCGTGTGATATATGCCCGCAAACTTTTAAAGAAAAAAGAAGAGATGAAATTGAAAGTATATAATAAAATATGTATACGATACACTCACAGGGGCTAAGCCCGTTTTGGGTCCGAACCCTGTGATGCCATACATATACATACCATACATATATTTATGGTATCACAGGGTTCGGGCTTAAAACGGGCTTAGCCCCTGTGGATACACTATTAGCTTTAGATCAAATTTATTACGACAATGTAATATATCAATTGTCGACTCCTTTACACCGATATCTTTGCAGTGAAGACATTTCAGCTTTAGACATGAAACGTCTCATTTAGTCCCTATCCTAAAATGTAAGGATGATCAAATTGTTAAGCTCAGATAATCATATTGAAAAATTGTTAAAGTGTAAAAATAAAAAAAGAGTACAATGGTGTTTAAGAGGAATCATATATTAGTAGGATTAGAACGGTAAATATTGTTCCCATGTATATCATGCCATCCTCGGCACCGAACTCAATTGCCACAGAGGCACCGAGATATCATACCTCGTAATGTATTATTCGCCAACCCGGAACAAATTCCCATACAATCTGACCATGTACACGTAAGAACTTAACCCAAAAGACCATTAACTAATTTTGATAAATAGAATAGCATGGCAACTTTTGGGGTCAGGTGAGCTAAAAAGGAATATTGACAAGCAAAAATTCTTACGAAACAAGCTCTTAAATGCTAGAACATATGCCTTCTGTTTCGCGAGGTTTAAGCGGCTTAAGTCGTGATGTCACCACCGAATTTTTAAAACCTCAATGTTTATTTATATTGAATTGTAAGATTTGTGTATTGTAACTTAACGTATTACAACTAAACGGTAAGGAGGAACAAAACCACAACATCTGATTGTACTGCGAACAATTGAACATGTTTTCCTAAGGTGTGTTTATCTCCATTTTGTAAGTAGAAATAATTTCAAATTTCACCACACACTTTTATGGAGTATTACGTTTTCAGAAATACTGAAAGCTTCGTTTTGCATTTATTGTTATGTTTATAAGGTGCGTATTGTCCAACATTGATTTAGTTAGTCCAACATTGATTTAGTGTATTAATAACGGAAGCTGAAAATTTCTAACATTTAAGGCAAATATATAACATATCCAATTAATCTAATGTACTAATAAAGGTTATAACAAACAGTCCGGACTTTATAGTGCTCGGAGTTAAATGTCGCAGTGCTTTTGTATTGTTTATTTCTTTCCCTTTATCATGAATTAAACATATTCATAGCATATTTCTTGTTCTGAGAGCAACCCATGTCGTCTCCTTATTTCAAATATAGGGCGTGTATGTGAAAGGCGAAGGTAACGAACAATGCGGAGAGTCGGACGTAATGAGTAATAAGGTCACCAATAGCTACAGTGATCAAAATCCCTTTACTTTGTTTTCTTTATATATTTTACATCCTTTTTTAGAAATTCACCCATTTAAGAAATGTATTTCATTTTTTTTTAAAGATTACAGAAGGGTATGAACTGAACACTTTCACACCGGTATACTTTTCATGAAGCCCTAACGATAACAAAATTATTTTTATTTATCCACTTTCTACGTTCATTTCAGGCAGAATTCAAAATTAATATAGACGTACTATATTTATCAAGATCCATACGCACCTTGTTCACAATCGCATCGCATTCTTGAGGAAGTGGCTAAAATTACAATTTGTATAGATATCAAAGGCAAAACATGAATATTGGAAATGTAAATATATCGATACGGTGGCAGGGTAGCTTTACCTGGCCTCAGTTTTAAGGCGGAATAATACACTGTACATCGTCATGTAATGGCTGATTTCAATTCGAAATTTGAATGAAAATATAATCATCAACAATACTTGTACATAGTATATTCCTTTTTAATCTACATGCAATTGCCTAGCTGGATAGCTCAGTAGGTAGGTTAAAGATACGACTTATCTTTAGTTCGGGCATTCGAACGATTTTATTTTTTCTTCATATTACTTTTTACTGAAAGTGCGTTTTGAACTATATAAGGTAATTTGAAAGTTTTCAATTTCAAAATATCATTGGGCATATACTCCACTTTCCATTCGTATCAAATTTCTCTGATGGCGTTACCTGATTCACGATTTTCTCCACATTTGGGGTGGATGGGTTAATTTTAATGGTCAAAATATACTGTATAATGTTTAAAAGGCTTCACACAAAAATAATAAAGATTATACATTATCAAAAAAGCTCATCTTAGAGAGTTTATTATTTGTTTTGTAAACAAAGAGTGCGTTGTATTATTGTTTATGAGGTTTTCAAAAGAAATGGATATCGATCTAAGTTTATCATATCACATTTCAAGCATTCTGTGGGTAGAATGTGTCATTTAGAAGTTGCATTTGTGACTATGCAAAGTTAAGATGCTTTATATTACAAAATTAACATCTCACTGGTTTGTTTGTTAACATGAAAAGACTCGAGTCTTTGTTTACATAACACAGGCTAAAATATTGCTTTTATTCTTGCATTCAGAGGGTCAAAACAAGAAATGTTTGTAAAACATATATGCCCCATGGTGCAAAATTGGAAAGGGTTATACATATGCATCATTTAATTGATAGTAGTGCCAAACCAATTCAAGATATTGAGCAGACAATATCTTCCTATGTATAGAGAGGATTGACCATGTGACCTAGAAATCAATAGGGGTCATCTACTCCTTATGCTGTACCAGTGTATCAAGTTTGGTGTCAATCAAACAAATGCTTCTTAAAATATAAGAGATGATATATTACTATGTCCAGTTTAACTCTTGACGTTTAACCATATGAACTCAAATTTTATATGGGTCATCTACCCCTTAAGAAGTACCAGTCCACCAAGTTTGATGTTTGTCAAAGGGTTCTCGAGATATGGAATGGGCAGTATATTCCTATGTCCTGTTTAACCCTTGACCATGTGACCTCAAAATCAATAGGAGTAATCAACTCCTTAAGATATATCAGTGCCTGTCAAACAAAGGGTTCTAAAGACAGTAATTTACTACATTGTATGTCCAGTTTGACCCTTAACCCTCGACCATGTGACCTCAAAATCAATAGGTTTCATCTACTTAAGATGTACCAAGTTTGATGTCTATCAAGCAAAGAGTTCTCAAGATATTGAGCGGACAGTACCTGCCTATGTCCAGTTTGACCCTTTACCTAAAAAATCAATAGCGGTCATCTACTCCTTATGATGTACCAGTGTACCAAGTTTGATGTCTGTTGAGCAAAGGGTCCTCAAGATACTGAGCAGAGAGTATATTCCTATGTCCAGTTTGACATTTGACCATGTAACCTTAAAATCAGTAGGGGTCATCTACTCCTGGAGATGCACCAATGTACGAAGCAAAGGGTTCTCAAGATACTAAGTGGACAGTATTTTCCTATGTCTAGTTTGACCCTTGACCATGTGGCCTCAAAATCAATAGGGGTCATCTACTCATGAATATGTACCAGTGTACCAAGTTATATGTCTGTCAAGCAAAGGGTTCTCAGGATGTTGAGCAGACATATTCCTATGTCCAGTTTGACCCTTGACATTTGACCTAAAAAATCAATAGGGATCATTTACTCCTCACAATGTATCAGTGTACCAAGTTTAATGTCTGTCAAGGAAAGGTTTCACAAGATATTGAGCGGACAGCATCTTCCTGTTTTCAAAGTAGATTGACCCTTGACCTTAAAATCAATAGGGGCTTTCTTTTACTCATAACCAACCCATATGTGAATATCACTACGATGAAGTGAATGGTTCTCAAAGTTATTGACCGACCGACAGGTGCAAAGCAATATGTCTCTCTTCTTCGAAGGGGGGCATAATTATGGCTATCAATATTGAATAAGTTCTATTTTTAATGTTTAGCATAAAATGTTGTTTTCAAAAATCGTGAATCAGTCCCTTTAATATGTTATCCAAAAGACCCTTTGCGTTTAGCGACGGAACCCAAAAGACCCTTTCCGTTTACCGACGGAACATTTACTATCTATTTTGACCTCAATCTATCTCCTCACGGTCACGAGCGCATGCCCTGACTACTGAGCCACCGCGACCGATTAAAAACCTTTAGAGTCTTGAGTCCAATGATAAAGGGTTCTGAATAATACTTTGTCTAAAAATGAGGTGATTTAGGTGAGCGTTGGGCAGCTTCATATATACAGGGTCATCAGTTTCTGTGCTTTCATCATTTATTCGTTGAATATATATCATCGTTGTTTCCATTGATGTAGTAGAGATTGAAAAGAAGTGATCAAGAAATTACGATTTCCTCTTGAGAAAAAAGGAACAATACATTGAATCTGCTCACGAAATTTTATAACAATTATAAAACAAATCCACGAAAATCGATGTCCATCAAAATTAATTAATCCACAGTCACTGGTATTTCCACTCTCTTCTAAAGCGAACCAAATTTTGATCTGCCACCCAATCTAATTAGACATATGAAGCTCAGCTGTGCAAATCTGGAGGTTTATTGATTTAAAGTGTGGGAGACAGTGTTATCCCAGCAGGAAAGATCATCTCCGAGGATTGGCTTAGCCTAATCTGAGATTTGAAACTGCCAAGGGGGAGGGGGGGGTAATGATGGCAATTTGTAATTTGCGAGACATTTCGAATGTGAAATATAATTGCAAGGTATAATTTCATATTTTCCTCTATGTATTTACACATCTGCATATAGATTATACGATCCATGTGATTGATTGATTGATTGTATCTTGTTTAACGTCTCGCTCGAGAATTTGTCACTCATATGGAGACGATCCTTTCGAATATCTTTGGAAATTCTATCGTAAATACTGCAGTAACTAACCTAAGGACTCCACGCCAATCACAGCTGACACGCAACCAGTTGCAAGATGCCGATATACTGCTGAATGAATTGTAATAAGACTAAGTCGCCACCCATCATGCGAAAACTGATGTCAGCTTCCGCTTCCGGTTGTGTAGACTGAAGGTCCATTCTTAAGACAGAAACAAGGAGACTCAGGATAGAGTTACAAAGCTTGGTATTGATGTAAATTTTATTACACCCATTTTACTAGTCTTCCCATTGTCTGAATTTTAATCTACCACCAAACCTAATTATTGGTCGCGGCAGCTCAGTGGTAGTGTCGTGAGTTCGAGCCCCGCTTGTGCTTTGGCCGCGTCAAACTTGAAATGCTAACATTGGTGGTGGTTGCTCCTTCACCAAACTCTCGGCATTTAGAAGCGAGAATCACGTGTCTTTCGGATATGGCCTTGCATGTAAACACGGGGGTCCCAAGTTGCAATAATGTAGCCCTCTCTGATTTTTTGATTTTTTTTTTTTAAGGGAGAGGTCTACAACTCCTTAGGATCTCCGTAATGGTGCAAATGCGGGAGTGATTCACTCCCACAACATTTGCGCTCATTCTAAACATTTCCTGACTTTCTTTACGTAAATAAAATGATATTCTATGTTTCTTAGTCATTATATAAATTTACAACCTGCAACTTAAGATTTGTGAGGCTCTATTCTATCGTTTTCAACAATTTCGATACATTCCCATTCCAATTTCTCGATTCATATTTGTGCGCCATGTTTGATGTACTGAAGTATAAACTTCCGATTGTCAAGTCATTTGCATATGCCATATAAGGTAGTATTTACATCAATGGACAAGTATGGAGGCGAAAGCTATTTCGTCGGTATTGAAAAAGTTTGAATTTAATATCAAGTTAAAAACCGAACAGCAGAGTGTAAATTCTTTCTGCAACAATATGATTTTCCTTTCTTTGTCGAAGTGGCTCGAGTTACTACATTTTCGCGCTGATTGTCAATGTTTAGGTTTTTCATTAGATCCACCTACGAGATCTCGCGATAACAAGCATGACGGAGCAGATGAAGAATTTTGCATGTTGTACATTATATTTAATGAAAAACACCTTTATTAGACATGCCCGAGCACAAAGTTGGTACTCCTTTTGGTGTAAACAACATTTGGGACTAATACACAGAGTTTATTATCGGTTATTCATAAAATTATTTTGCACCATTACGGAGATCCTATGGAATTGTAGCCCTATCCCGAAAACGTCAGAATAAAAAAAAATTGGATAGGGCTACATTATTGCAGCTAGGGGGTCCCGTGTCGCGGCAGACGTTACAAAACCTCTTTGCTGAGCGCCAAGAACAGTTCTAAATTAGTTATTCCTCGCCTACAGCTGGTGACATCTTAATACGAGTGAAGATATTTTGAAGGAAAGTAAAACACCAGTAAAACAAACAAACCTAATTATATATTTGAATTGCGAAATTCTAGAGATTTATTATACCTCCTTCATTGATAGGGGAGGCCTATATATTGGAATTAGGTAGTTTGCCCGTAGACGGATTGGTTTCTGGGAGATGTGTAACTTCCATTTTCACTTTGAGCCACTATGCGTCAAATACAGACTTTGTTTATGGCAATATGTTATTACAAGTATCAAAAGGGATTGGAAAGCAAGCCAAGCAATGACTAATATAAATCCGCTCTCAATCACAGACTAATCATGGGATAATGATGACGCCAATTCGTTTGGGGTTCAGAAGGTCAAATGTTAAGAACTGGGCATTGACTACGAAAACTGTTTCCGGGCTTAATCAACTTCCCCTTTCACTTACCGTCACAAAAATCACACATTCACTGACCATGGAATGGGGATAATCTCTATCGATTTCGGGGTCAGCAAGTCAAAAGCCAAGAGAACTGGGACTCGTGATATATTAATCAAGCTTACGAGTTTAAATGATTTACTTTTTTCACTTGACTTGTCGATCATATACTTACTCGTCATGGGACAAGTGATAATTCCTATTAATGTCAAACTTCAGACAATAGGACAATGAAAGGTGAAGATAACGAACAGTGATCGATCTTATAACTCCTATAAGGGATACAAAATATAGAGTTGGACAAACACGGACTCCTGGACATACCAGAGGTGGGATCAAGTGTTTAGGAGGAGTAAGCATCCCCTATCGATCGGTCGCACCCGCCGTGAGCGCAATATCGTAGAAAACTTTTTTCCTAATCCTCCTGTCCGCCTGACACCCTTATGACTAACCTTGCTCTATTGCACACCACCCTTATCTAATTTGGAGTTCAAGGGACATGAAAACTGGACAATGATATCGTGAATGTGAATGTTTAAATACTAGACTAGTTAGAATGCCGCTAGTCTTTAGATTTAAACGTGATATACTAAGTACTTCGTTACTAGCTTGAAAATACGAAGGTATATTTAATTGCTGTTATAAAATTTAGAAATTCATTTCAAAATTAAGGATTATCTCTCTCACGCATAGCTCTTATCCTTATACGAATTTGACTCCACTTTTTTGGCACACGGTTTTTCCCTATAATAGCTCTAGAACTTCATTGTTATTTCGGATTTCAAACATTTCGGTTGATCATCACTGAAGAGACTTGTCGAAATGCGCATCTGGTGCATCAAAATTGGTACCGTATAAGTTTTATATACTATACAACAGCAAGCTATACGCCGTTTCTCCGATCGATCGATATGTAATCTTCTTAGTAATATAGAACAGCATGTTATACACAATGCGCGTTTGTCCTACTTTTTCTCGGCTAAAAATAACGTCTTTGTATTCTTTCTCGTCCGTGCATTTGCGCGGGAAAATTACTATTCTATGCAGTTTCGGTATGATATTTCTTGTTGCATGTATATTGCTGATAGTCTTAATTGGAATTGACGTTAAATTGCCAAATTTCAATGCATCTTTTATTTGTACAAAACTTTGGTAATTGCCAAATTTTATGTCAATTTTCTTTTTGCTATAAAGAATCATTTTCTAATTGTTTTGATTGTCAATGCTGTATGCCTATATACGTAGGTTTGTGCACCTTCTAAATAATAAACAGCATGCAATTTCATAACCCACGTTTTCTTTCTTCATATCCCACTTTGAAAATTAAGAAGTGCGCACATAGCTTAGCACTGGTTGCACAAAAACGTCATCGTTTAAAACCCACGGGGTTACATCTCGTACAGGTGAAGTACAATCTAGAAATATTTCAGCGATATTCACGATGACAGAGGGGATGCATGTCTGTTAAACAAGAAGTGTGGTTTTCTTTTAAATCGTGAAATCGTCCTCTTCAATACTTTCTACCAGTTTGGGTAGTATTTCTTTTCTACCTAAATGTTCCAATCAGTAAAAGTGGGGAGAGGTCACTAGGCTTGGGGGGTTTTTTTGATTGTTTTTTTTTTGTTTTTTTTGCTGTTTTTTTTTTTTTTTTGCTGTTTTCCGCCACACTCAATTTTTTTTTTCCAGTTATTTGGTGGCTGGTACATGTATATTGTATTTCACCTCTGTCGGCGCGGGTTCGAATCCCGCTCGCGCCGGTAAGTGAGAAAGTTTCCCAGTTTACTTTCGGAAGGATGGTGGTCTCTTCCCAGGTACATTGTATCTGGGTTCTCTTTTCCACCAATAAAAACTGGGCCCCATCATATAACTGAAAAATTGTTGAGTATGGCAGAGAATATAAAAAAACAAACAAACCTTTCATTGTATGAAGAAGTCAATAACATGTAGGCGGCGATATATTTATTTTATTTGAAATTTGTAAAAGTTGATACTTTGTATTCATTATATCCGGAATCTTTAAGTTAAACATGCTTTATATATTAAATATTTTCAATAGGGAGTCATCTTGTTAGACCCCCTATTGGATGTTTTTATTTTATGTGTATATATGTTCTCTTTCTCAATGTTAATTTTATAGATGTATGTAACAGGTCATCTAGTCATTTGCAGCATATGATCTTAATTTTTACTTGGTTTTTATGACCCCCTGTACTGTATATACTTTTCGTCATTTACTAAATAAATGACATTTTCTATTCTCAAACTTGTTCTGATTTGCCTGCTTTGAGCAAAAAACGAGTGCAGTCCACTTGGCTAGTGCTTTTGAGCTAAGGATCATAAATATTTTTATTATATACTGCAATGTAAATCAGCTATGCAATAAAACTCCCAAATATTACTTGCAGAAAATACAGGTTCTAAAAATCTATAAATTCTAATTGCTATGATAGAAATTTTATAATTAGATTAAACAATTTTGATAACCTCTACTTACATAGTAAATAATAGATGAGGCGCTAGCGTTCTAATCTCTTTTTTTTAAAATGATAATCGTGTTAAAGTATTAAAGATACACGATAGATCTGTCAGAAAACAAGAACACAGAGATCGCTACGTTTTGGATGGCACAACCAGAATTATGATTGACAGGAAAGGAATTCATGTGTAATTCGACTACTTTCAAAAGTCAGATATTGCATTTGCATATTTTGGTCACTTGCCTATTGATTCCATAAACACAACATTGCAAGTACATGCTAGCTTGTGGATTTTTAATTTTAGAGGAGTTTTCATTAGATAAACCAATTTCGAAGTATATATACCAAACCCCGACATTCTGCTTCTGATGGTCTATTTTTTAACAACACTGTTATTAGAATTTTATTGCATTTGGATTAAATTTCTTATTTCTGTTGCAGTCCACGGATAACATATTAAAGGACTCGCAATGGATCGAAGAGCGAGAGGTTCAATGGCCACGAAATGGATATTTTTGATGTATGCTACGACTGCGTGTTTAACACACGCCTTTCGATTCTCAAAACCTTTCAATAGCCTGAACAGGAATTGTTCTCTTTCACCGTGTAAAAAGGTGTTTGAATTAACTTTTGCGGAGAAAGTTCGGATTGACATGCTGAAGAAATATATCATGACCGAATTGAACATCCAAGATAAATCTGTCAAGGCTGATTCAAACAGTGCAAAACTAAGGAAAAAGGATGTCCAGAGAGTTCGTCAAAAACAGGAGCCTGAGAGTTTCCTCCAGGAAATGGCCGAAATCGTCAGTTTCTCTGAGAAACCAGGTTTGTGCTAACTACCCATAAGAACTTGCTGATTTTTAAAGACCTATCTGTAAACGCATGCATAAAACGAATTTGAAGCTATATACGTAATACATATATATCGTTAATATTTAGATAATATACATATAGTGCAGTGTAAAAATCTTCAAGTAAAAAGAAATGAAAAATATCGTTATATTCATTTATGAAATCTTTTAACACAGACACTAAATACAAGCTTCAACCTTACTGCTATGTAGAGGATTTGGGTGTTATATTAACTTCTGTAGTTCTAAAAGGACATTTGTGTTCTGGGTTAGGTTTCATGTACTACTCGATAGAGACCGCAGCTCACACAACACTAAACAGGACAACGCGCCATACAAGAGGCTTCTATCAAATATAAAAGAAACCACCTGAATGTATTGTATTTCAAATGCACATATCTTATACCTAACATTGATGGCTATACTCATTCATAATATTTCAATGAATGAATGTGAAATTTTTACAATCCAACGACAGGTGCTAAAGATAAAGATTTTTGTCCCAAAACATCAATATATACATATTAAAGGTCCTTATAAATACGGTAATGACTGCGTAAATTACATTTAAAGTTTGCTGATCCTATGTGGAGAAAAGGCTATGTGGTGTCATTCTGTGCTCGCCACGAGTATTTCATGCCCTTTTAAACTCTGTGAAGAATTGAACAAATTGAATAGCAAGGTAGCGACAAATTGTTCTGAATAAAAGCAAGATGCTTTAAGTTCATAACTTATATCATTTTTGTACTTCACATTATTTTCTGTTCAGCTGTTGTGTTGTTTACGATTTTGTTTTTCGAACACTTGAGTTTGCATGTCGTGCATGTTATGCATTCCTAAAATATTTCTGTATGTGCATATTGAGATGTATATCTTGCACACTTGCATATGCATGTGGCATCTTTGAAAATTATTTGCCCTTTACAACATTTTGTATCATCAATTATTGATAATCTATGGAAAATATAAACATTTTTCAGTATCAATAACAAATATCTTATTATTCTCGATAATACTTGACTAGATTAGTGTTTTATATTAAGTGCTGACTAGGTCTTGCCTTTTGGAATTTATCAGCGAATCATAAATTTGTTTTCTTTTTAAAAATCATACAGTGAACCTTTTCGCGTGTAAGCAACTTTATAAATACGCAAATATTAAACTCTTGCGAATATAATTTCATTCACCTGTATACATTAGAAAAATAACAAACATGAAACGTGCACCATGTGATGATTGTTCGAAATCCGATTAGCGAATAATCTCGTGAAGTGGATTTAAACCGCTTGACCTACATAAAAGTAGGCCGGTCAATATAATTTTCCTTAGTAATTGAATCAAATTAAAGTGTTGGAGAATCTTATAAAGATTCATATGATCAGTTAAGATCCACTCTGTGGCCTTCATCCAAGTTTCAGAAATTTCACATTGCTCATTACAATCATGCAAACAGTTTGTCAGCTTGATTGTCAGGTCTAAAAAAAAAATCTTAAAATATATTGCATTTTCAACATACGATTGACTAAGCCCCACCCTGGAAACCTAAACCCAAGGTAATAAATTTCACATTGCCCATTATAATCATACAAACAGTTTGTCTGCTTGATGTCCAGCACTAAAAAAAATTTTCTATTGTATTTACAATGTATATGAATCAATATAGCCCCACCTTGGGGTCATGAATTCTATAATTGTAGTGGAGGATAAATGCCCATTATGATTATGCAAACAGTTTGCATCTTTGGTGTCCAGAAGTAAAGAAGATTTTAAAATTACATTAATTTTCATTGTTTTGGCCACAATCCTCGGGCCCCAGGGAAGCATATACATGTACCACGAATTGCAATTTTTGTTTCCTTGACCCATAGATGGTATTTGCAAAATTTGGTTGAAATTGGTCGTTCCAGAGAAGTCATCTCCCTGACTGAGGCTGATTTTTAGAAATGCCTGTCTAGTAGACTCTCCAGCGTAGCACAATCTCAAGTGAAACACATGCAACTAAACATGGTTTACTAGATTTTCAGATGGTCTATTATTCGACGTAGGGAAAATTTTCGTTTCATGTAAAAGTGATCCAACCCTTGGGTGTGATACATTCATGTTTGTAGTAATATAAAAACATTTTCAAAACTGTTGCAATTAATTGATGTAGCATTTGAGATGTTTTTGGGGTTGTTTTTTTTTTTAAATCTATAGTGGGTTTTTTTTCTTTTCAGAAAACATATCTGAAAGAAATGTATTATCGTTTACCGTTGACGTTAGCAGCAAGTCACGCCAGATAGAAGCTGTGAGTGCCCATTTATGGATTCTCATGAGGAAACGAAAACGTGGTCGATCTAAGGGCAGAAAGGTCATCCTCAGAGTTATGAAGGTGCCAAATCAAAAGAATGAAAAGTTTCACTACCTCACTGCATTACGAACGAGGGTAAAAAAGACAAGGTGGCAAAAAATCAGCCTTCCGGTGACTTTGATTCAATCAATGTTAGATTCTAAGAATAAATCATTAAATTTAAGAATTTCCTGTAAGTTTTGCGGTAGAATGGTGCGACCAGTGTTGTTTCGGAGACGGAATAAACAGACCTTGACGGTGAAAAACGGAAAAATCCGCAGAGGAAAAAAGCGACGACGACGTCGTCGCCGTCGGGGGCGCATGCGCAACAAGACAAACGAGAATAATAGAATACAACCTTTTTTAGTGATAAGTACTCGATATCGGCATTCATTCAAGAAATCATGAGCTTGTACTAACATACCAAATTGACGAACCAGCAGTTGTGTTCACTGTGTACCTACCATCACCATTGTTCGTGTTAGAGTACCCATATGTGCCATCCCCACTGTACGTGTTAGAGTACTCATGGCAACGTAGCAGCTCGGCTCTCCGCACCATTGTGTTAGTCAAGAACTGGAATGTCAATTAATATTTTCCCAATGTTGAATTTTCTGTCATGGTATTTACTTGTTCTGTGGTACAATCAGCATGTGGATTTCATGAAGTTTACACCTTTGAATATTATATGAAATACATATATATTATGATTCTAACATAAGATATTCTATTTAAAAGAGTTACAAAAGGAAATCATTTAAACACCATTTAATAAAGACATCCGTTTCACGATGTTGAAAATGAAAGCCAATGATAAAGCATTGATTCTTGTTGTAATAATCGTTTTCACATCGAATACAATATTGTACCTAATATTTTATTCTCAACAAAGACGCGCAAAAAACCCGGAATCGCTGTCCAAATTTCAATAGACAGCGATTTAATTTATTCCACAGTTTATAAAGGAAGGAACGGGTTTTTCTCTTAAGTAGCCGCCTCAAAGTGAGTTAGAACAGACTGAGAGACGATAAAATCGCACCAACTTTATAATGTATGAGTAGAAAGTTGTTTTTAAAGACTCATTCAATGTAATTTAGCGATAGCTATGGATAAGATTACAATATTATATGACTTGAGTTGTTGTCTTAGGAACAAAAGTAAGTAGGGAAAAGAGGACCAAAACGTATTGTGATGTAATTCCCATTAACGACATCACATTTTACATGATTATGTATAAAATGTTGATTAATGTTAAAGACATATGAAGCAATCAAGCTGCTTTTTACAAGCACATTATCAGAAAATAATTTATTTTGTGAGTTACTTTACGTGACTGTTCCGTCAGAATTAGCATTTACAATTATACTGTGACGTCACTCTTATGATTATGTCATACAACAAACGGAACTCCTGGAATGTCTCGCGCACTCGACATGTCGAGTGCGCAAGACACTCGAGGAGTTCCGATTGTGTTATACATTGGCATTCGGATCACTTCGGTCGATTCCATCTAAGGGTACCGGAATCTGCCGAATGATACATTGGATGTTTGTTACTTGGTAACATTCTAATGGTTCAACATTACTTAATGTTTTTGTTACGTCATATACTGTGACGTCATAATTACTTAAACGATTGTACATAGCAAGATTTAAAAACTGCCTAATAAGCCAAGATTGTTTGTTTGTGTATGTGTGTGTGTTTTGAAACAGTACATTAAAACGTTTTGTTGACAATTTTCATTTATTCTCTTTTACACCTGTAAGTATTTGTTTTTGTATTATTTATATGTATTAAGATAAAAATGAATACTCTGAATGTTAGTCTCGTTTTTAATTAAGGAACAGAGTGTCTAATTTGCATGAGGACATTAAATAGTGAGGGATATTGCAAACTCGATGAAGCGGTTTATGCAGATATCTAATTGTGTAAGAGTTAAACTTATGTGTCAGTAGCCTGCCTCGATTTAAAAACAAATCATATGCAGAACAAGCTCTCGCATATCGAATCCGATGAGTGATATCATGTGCAAGTAATAATAGAATATTGCTACATAAATATGGTATGTTGACGACGGAGAAACTGAAGTTATTATGTTTATTTCACAAATAGGAAGCAGATATAGAGGACAACAATGTCTTGTTCGGATACCATAGGAATGGAATTTTTGGCGTGACACAAATTTACCGATTTCCCCATAAAGTGGGGATCTGTATATTTAGCGAGAGCTAATTTAAGCGACTTTGTAATTCCAAGAAAAGATAACTATTACTCACGATATAGAATAAATTGTTAGCGATAGCGGTATATCTAATATATATAAATCATCGTCGATGTATCTAAATGTCTAGTTGAAGGCCACAACAAGATATAATTTCTTATCATGTAGAAGCTTTTAAATAAATTCTGCTTCATATCCATACAAAAAATGCTCAGCTAATAAAGGAGTACAATTCGTGCTCATGAGAATGCTAAAATACTGATCACTAAAGACATCGTAAATATTGTCAATGAGGAACTCCGGTATCATTCTAATATCATTTCACTTTTTGACAATTATCCAAATCTAGCACTTGTTATGTTATTATTTTTTAACCAAGGTCACACAAGAATCAGATCATTTTAAATGCCTGACCGTCTCAGTCTTCGACGTTAACCGGTGGCCCGATGCCAGTAAAATCGGGATCGGGCTTGTAAAAATATTTAACCCAGGAGTCCGGCGGGCCTGTAAATGTTTTATTGTATGTGTTGTATATATTACAAATAAAGCCTGAGATTGACTCAGACTTTCGCATCGATCATTTTTCAACCATGCTGTCTTTTCTGAAGTATAGGGAGGCACGGGCACTGGAAGTTAATGTAAATATATAGTATGTGCATGTATAAAAAATACATGCACATACTATATATTTACATTAACTTCCAGTGCCCATGTAGGGAGGGGGGTCGTCCGTGAAATTCAAAACCTCACAAGCGTATTTAGCAATCACAACCATCAAATCCAAATAAAGAAAAACGGTCGCACAAGCCAAGGAGAAAAGAGAACGAAAATCCATGCCCCGTTGGACCAAGGGTGGGCCTTTGCTAAGATTTAATTCTTGAGAAAACAAAATGTTTTGTACGTGGTGATTACAAAACAAAGCAGATTCTGAACAGGAGCTGCTGATGTCATCTGCGAGATTAATATTTTGAAAAATAAGATATGTAATCCTTTTAATATCAGTTGTATATTTTCCTACAGTAGAATATACATGTTCCTATAGTGTAGAATCAGCATGCAACACCTTGCAAATGACAAGTGGTCAAATTAGATAAAATATTTTGGGCCATTAAAATATTGTTCGGGCTTGCAAAATTATTATACTGGGAGGCCCGAAGGGCCTGTGCTTCGCAAAGTTTTTCGTGAAGACTGCCGTCTGTGCTATTTCTTTTTCCCCAAAGAGAATACTTTTCATTCTCATTACTCTTATAAGGAATACAAAATAAAGAGTTTTGCAAACACGGACCCCTGGACACACCAGAGGTGGAATCAGGTGTCCAGGAGGAGTAAGCATCCCTTGTCGACCGTTCACACCGCCGTGAACCCTTTATCTTGATCAGGTAAACGGAATTATCCGTAGTCAAAACAGTGTATAAAGAACGACGTAACAAGAGGTATGAAACACAGCAGTTTACCGAATGATAGGTTGTTTTGGCAAACTAGACCGTAATAATGACCATTATAGAATTTGCGAAATGCTTACTTTAGACGAGGCTGTTGAAACCCCTGTAAAGTGAACTTGTTTGTCAGAAGTCTGTCTCGGTTCTAAAAACTTATCATACGCAGAACAAGCTCTTGCGTATGATATATGGTTACAGATTAAGTTAAGTTTTTCTTTACAGTAGACTGATTTTTGTGAGGTTTGTGGAACTTCGTGCTGGATGTAGTTTTCCGGACTTTTCTTTACAATGCCTTAACTAAGCAATCTGATTTTTAGAGTTGTTATTGAATGAATAGACACATACTAAGTTTCTTTACAGTTGAATGATTCTCGCAAAATATAATAGTCTCATGCATTCTTTTACTCCAGTCTAGTTATAGTTATATAATTTGAGGAATACCAGATCGAGTCCGTCTAATTCGCTGCATCTATTTGCAAGAGATTAAAAATATAATTACCTGGTATTAAACAGGGCCGTAAGTAGGGTTCTAAATCAGGGGAGGCAGGGGATTGGGGGCCGCCGATTGACTTTACGACTGAAAATGACACTTTTTAAATCCCAATTTATCATGTTTGTGTTTCATTTGTACTATGTAAAGAATCGTAATATGGTGTCAAAGACAAAGGTGCTTGTCTTCATTTTAAACATATATCCTATAATATAACATTTATATAATTTTATTTTCTTTTTTGCCAAAAAATCAGACGAGGCAGTTGCCTCGTCTGCCTCATCGGCAGTTACGGCCCTGTTAAAAACGATATTCACCCACACCTCTAAATATGCATGGTCTGTCTATAATGACATCTCTCAATGCATTTGGATTCAGTAGGGGACATGCATTGTTTTAGCAATACTATCAGATGCTTGTTAATCGTATTTCTTTTTCTTTTTTTTTTGCTAAGTAATTTATTAGGCCTAAAACAGGAATGTTAAATCATGACGGGTCAGGTAAACCTAGGAAAGCAATTTTAACTCGCAGAAAGCGATCGGAAAATAGTCACCTGTGTTGATTAAAACATTGTTCATTTTAGAACTATATATTCTGTTTTATCCCATCACCATATTTAAAATCAAAGCAAAAATTATTAGACCATCGCATCCTATATTTCAGTGGTTTATTACATGATAACCTGTTTAACAACTACATTTACTTAAAAATACTTATAGAACAAAGTTTCAAGAATTATCCTGACTTGACAGGTTTTTTTTTATGTTCTGTCATTCGGCATAAAACACTCGTAAAACGTCAGATTAAAGCTCTATCGATTTACAAGTTTTAAATACTAGTTCCACAAAGATCAGATTATACAAAGATGTTTGAGTTAATGACATATATATATATATATATATATATATATATAAAGCACTAAATAATCACAACTAGGTACTGAAAATTTTCGCCCGAGCCCGGGGTCGAACCAGCGACGTACGGCACCCACCGCCTAGCAAGATTGTCAAACCAGTGCGTAAGTCCACTCGGCCACAACGACTTCCCTAAAAAAGGAAGCTTTGTTATGCTCCTAAAGCGCTACTTAAGCACTGGTTTGACAATCTTGCTAGGCGGTGGGTGCCGTACGTCGCTGGTTCGACCCCAGGCTGGGGCGAAAATTTTCAGTACCTAGTTGTGATTATTTAGTGCTTTATATATTAATTGATTGATTTTCACATGTATCGTTTAGATCCTAGGGGTAAACGTAAGGTTGGGTGTTATAATTGTTTATTTGTGCTTTATATTAAATATTCTATACAATTGCATCGAGAGATCCACTCTCCTTATAAAATATCTTAAACACTGAATGACACAGCGACTGTGTGGGATTGCATCAGTGTGTTTAAGTAGCGCTTTAGGAGCATAACAAAGCTTCCTTTTTTAGGGAAGTCGTTGTGGCCGAGTGGACTTGCGCACTGGTTTGACAATCTTGCTAGGCGGTGGGTGCCGTACGTTGCTGGTTCGACCCCGGGCTCGGGCGAAAATTTTCAGTACCTAGTTGTGATTATTTAGTGCTTTATATATTAATTGATTGATTTTCACATGTATCGTTTAGATCCTAGGGGTAAACGTAAGGTTGGGTGTTATAATTGTTTGTTTGTGCTTTATATATATATATATATATATATAACGTAAGGTTGGGTGTTATAATTGTTTGTTTGTGCTTTATATATATATATATATATATATATATATATTATATATCACGCATTCAAGATGCCAGCTGCAGTTGTATATAAAGTCAACTATCGTTTCCAAAGTTATACATACTGATATGAAATATTTTGCAACCTCAAAAAAATAAAATTTAAAGAGATCTATCTCTTTAAAAATCACATATATTCTCAGTACTTTGGCAATATTCATGATGTGAAAGAATCTGTCAATTGTCTACGTGGTGCACACAGAAGGGCAGGTTAAGTGAGGCGGAAGAGACGGACAGTCGAAGGTCAAACGTGTGCATACGCTGTCACCATTAGTACAGTTAATGCCCACCAAATATTCTCATCCTCGGTCAAATACCAAGATCGCCCCTAATTTGTCAAGAGAGAGACAGCATTCTATAGATGTCCATTTAATTATTCATAGCTCTGACCGCTACGATGTCCCTCCGCAATAAGAGGCCGGCTTCGATTTCACAAAGGCCGGGTCAATAACCGACAGAAGTATTTCACCCGAGGGCAATGCCACTATCAAAGGAACAAAAATATTCTAGATGGGACAACAATTTTCCGGAAAAAGTCATTGTCATATCAATTCTCATTGGTATGTGTTTGTCGTATGTATGTTTGAATTTTTCAAAATTACAGTTGAAACCTAAAATTTATTAATTGAGATGGTGAAAATAACCTCAATATCTGACCAAAACAATGTTTTCTCTATTTGAGTACCGATTTTGGCATGAATATTCCCCTTGAAGCACTAGAACTTTAGGAAAGGCCTGTCCCTAAATGAAATTAAGTTATTTTGATAGGAGTTTTGGGCTATCATGCACAATTCATCAAACTAAATCTAATCGGATATAAAGTTTCTATATTTTGAAAGAGGAACAGTTTTCCTCCCACTTTCTGATTTGTTCAACTAAAACAGTGCTGACATCCAAGCCGGCCACACATTTGAACTGCATTCTATCTATAGTAGACGCCATACGTCACATCTTTTTTCTTTGAATATCCATCTTTACTAGGAAAGTGCAAGGTGAAGATAACGAACAGTGATCAATCTCATAACTCCTACAAGCAATACAAAATAGATAGTTGGGCAAACACGGACCCCTGGACACACCAGAGGTGGGATCAGGTGCCTAGGAGGAATAATCATCCCCTGTTGACCGGTCACACCCGCCGTAAGCCCCATATCCTGATCAGGTAAACGGAGTTATCCACAGTCAAAATCAGTGTGCCAAGAACGGCCTAACAATCGGTATGAAACACGTCAGACAGCATTTGACCCAATGCGAGGTCGTATTGACGAACTAGATCGTTATAACGACCATAGAATTTGCGAAATGCTGACTTCAATCGAGACTGTTGAAATCCCTGTACCATCAACTTGTTTGTCAGTAGCTTACCTCGATTTAAAAACTGACTATACCCAGAACAAGCTCTTGCATATCGAATTAGCCTATTTCTAAAGAACCATTCACTCTTTCACTTTGGTCTGACTGCTGATGTTACAATCTACGCAGCCAAGAAAAGGAATATACATGCATCTGTCTAAGTACAGGTTCAGATGATCAAGATTATAGAAATGTATTTTCTTCCTGTTCCGGACCTTGTATAAAGAAAAATGACAATATGGGTCAGTTCAGGAACGACATCTGAAAGATTGTCCAACTTTCGTGGTTGAATACATTTTGCAAACTAAGGCCCCTAGTAATGCTTGTATTTGATGCAATTGTGCAGTCTGCAAATTTTGACGAAAACCGTTGATGAACCTCTGTTAAACGCTTATCATCGTTGATATACCTGCTGCTGGGTCCAAATAAAGAGTGAGACGATGCGATTGGTTGGTTGTGTATTGTTTAACCTCCCGCTCGAGAATCTCTCACCTATATGGAGACGTCAACAATGCCGGCGAAAGGCTTACGACCTTTGAGCAGGGAGTGATCTTCATCGTGCCATTCCTGCTGTGACACGAGCCTCGGTTTTTGCGGTCTCATCCAGAGGACCGTCTCAAGCGAGGGGTACTGAGGACCTATTCTATCCCGGATCCCCACGGGACGAGACAATCCCGTTAGAAGGTTGACTTGTTAAAACATTACAGGACCAATCAACCGTCTGCCTGTGTACAGTGGAGTGCAGGGTCATAGCTAAAAAAGCGAGATCACGATCCAATGTCCTATTGTTCATATATTGCAAGAGCTCGTTCTACGTATAATCAGTTTTTAAAATCATAGCAGGCTACTGACAAATACGTTGATCTTAAAGGGGTTTCAACAGTCTTGTTTAAAGTCAGCATTTCACAAATTACATGACCGTTATAACGATACAATCTGCCATTAGGTCGATTACTGTCTGAATAGTTTAATACCAATTGTTAGGTTTTTCTTTAAACACGTATTTTGAATACAAATTACTCTGTTTACCTGATCAAGATATAGGGGTCACGACGAGTGAGACAGGTTGATGAGGGATGCATACTCCTCCTAGTCACTTGATCGTTGGAGTGTCCAGGGGTCCGCGTTTGCCCAACTCTCTATTTTGTATTCCTTTTAGTAATTATGAGATTGATCACTGTTCGTCATCTTCAACTTTCATGATAGTGATTCTTAATAGGGGATTTTCGAGTTCTTCCATATCCATGTTTATTCTGCATTTAGTCACTATTACGTCATACTTTTTTTGGCATGGTCATATCCGGTTTATCGTAGTTAACGTAAATACACTAAGTCTTGTGTAAGTGTATACACAACCTATTAAATTATATGCTGTGTGTGCGTGTGTGTATTTCATTATTATTATTTTAATACGCCCTGAAACTGATGTTTATTCTTATCTAGCATATTTATGGTATCTTGTATTTTCATGTTTTATATGTATATCAAGATCCCCTTGAGTGCGAGCTAAATCATATGAATCTGTGCATATATATGTATATAGAGGCATAGTCATGAATGTGGTCTCGATGGTAATTGAAAAAGCCACTCCTTTAGTATCGTACATGTACCGAACATCTCTGTACTTCTATATTCACAAGAAATCTATGCTTAAAGAAAACCCATTTTTAATATCAACTTCAAGTTGTACCCTGGAAAAACGCCTTGGAATTTGCACGGAATATACAAGTTATACATTATCTAGATAGCTCCGATAAACAATTTTGTTGAAAAAAATCTTTATTGAATAATGAAACGTGATTAAGTAAGTCTAACAAAAGAAGTCATTTATATATGCTGTGAAAAACCTATTAAAATTGCTTGGAGGATTACGAATGTATCGGTGTTTTGCAGATCTGCCTAGTCGTTTTGATATCATTTGTTTCGAGAATTGTGTAATCTTACAATAATTACTCTTACAATAATAACTCTTACAATAATTACTCGAATTCTCATCCACGTTTACTTGAAGATCAAACAACAGTGTATGATGTCAAAAAGTCTAGTCTTTATTTTATCGTGATGAAGGGTCGTGCAAAGTGTTGAAAAGTCATACGTTTTGACAAATGTTGTTGATTTGACAAAAGTTTTGCGATTTCAAGTTTACTAAAACCTATAGAATCCACATTTGATTTACACCATTTCTGGCATATGTAGTCGCACAGTAAGTTTAAAGTTTCTCCTTTACAGCTGTTAATATTTTCTTGAGGAGCAAAGATAGGGGCTTGGTAGAGCACTTACTGGATCCAGCAATGTATCTTTGTAAGGGTTTTTATGTGGTTTAGGAAACCAGTATAGGTACGGTAACTCAAATTAATTCGACCCATTGACTTAATATTGCTCATATTGCCTGGCGGACAGAGACACAGATATGCCCTGTCTGTGAAGGGCGTTTAAAACGAGCGTGTTGGCTGTATAATCAAAAATTGTCGAACGTTCAAATTTTCATAACGCATAAGAAATTGTGTTCCCATGTACGTTGTGATTATAAAATCATTTTTGTTCAATAATCATTCAATGCTGAATTCAATTAATGTTTATCCTACAAATGCACACGCTTATATCAAACTTATATAAGTAAGAGAGTAATTAACTAGCATGTTCTTAATAACATTTCCATCGGACTTTCCATCAATATGTCGATCTGATGGAACTAATATACCTCGGTTACTGTATGAGTCAGTCTTCATATGAATCTATTGAAAACACACTCTATCCACCGGACGCCCATTGGTCAATGTATCAAGTCATTGACCGTTATAAGCCAAGTACAGTCTGAAAAGGCATGTTGGAAAACAGGTATTATACAACAAGCCTTAGAGAATGTTTAACATTTACTTAGTAATGTTTTATCTATAGTTATATCAAGTAAGAAACGTTGTCACGGTTACTATGTAAACATTGATAAAGATGATCATGTTGGTCTTGGTGGTTTTAATATTATATATATAGATTTTATCACATTTTCAACCAAATGTAAAATGTATCAAATTGTTTAAATAACAAATTAAATCTGGTTTTTATTTTAATTTTATAGTGAAAAACTACAAGCACAATAACTTTTTTAAAATATGATATATTTAAAGTTTCGTACTGAGAGGGAAAATGTACATATATTTCAACAATCGGAAGATGGGTATAAATTTCAACTAGTGAATCCCGTGGGGATCCGGGTTAGAATAGGTCCTCGGTACCTCTGGCTTGTCATACGAGGCGACTAAATGGGACGGTCCTTAGGGGAAGACCGCGAAAACCGAGACCCCGTGTCACAGCAGGTGTGGCACGATAAAGATCCCTCCCTGCTCAATGGCCATAAGCGCCGAACATAGGCCTAAATTTTGCAACCCTTAACCGTCAGTGGTAACATCTCCATATGAATGAAAAATTGTCGAGCGGGATGTTAAACGTTATACAATCAATCGATACACATGTATTCAGTCAAGTGGTGAGGTCATTTGCGTCGGAACCGGGATGCTGGGTTCGAGTCTAGATTCCAGGACCGCGTATTACCTAGAACGTTTAATATTCAACTGGTGTTGATTTTATTTAGCCAAGTGTCCGGCATTTTGACGTGTCCTTACAATATAGCTATAAAAACTGGGGTCGCATGGTAAACGTTGGCGCAATAAAAAAAAAATCCCCTACGGCTATGAGCAGCATAAATGGGTCAAAATTTGTGGCACTTCACCTAGAATTCTACATCGAGGAATAAATCTCATATAAGTCGTAAAACAACAGAAGGAAAAATAAAAACATTCATAATTAGCGGTTTTTTTTTTTATTTATACGAAAAAGTGAAGATAACTGATCAATCTCACAATTCCTATAAAGGATGCAAAATTAAAGAGTTGGACAACTAGGGACGTCTGCTTCTAGACACATTACCGTCGGGTGTTTTATTTCTAAACAAGATTTTGTATAAAGAACAAAATCGTAGATAAAATTTAAATGTGCTCAAAATGATCAAAGAAATGATATGAAAAAGAAATCATAACATTTAAGATAATAAAATTCAAAGGAATATTTTTTGTTTAAAAAGATATATTTTAATTTCTGAATGTACTACATGCAGGCCTACTATTATATAAATTTTATGATTTTTACAAAGAAGGTTGTAATATAGATGTAGACCGAATTGTATTGTATTGTCTGAAGAGGAAACACAACATTGTTAAATTTCGAATTAAACCGGAGTATTAATCAACCGATTACTTACCTTTGAAAAGAGCATTAAGTCACCTTACATGTAATACTATGTATTTTTAGCCGAGTTGCGTAGAAAATCTCGTCTTTTAAATTGACGAAGGATGGGCGTCCAGTTGGGCGGGCGGGCGGCGTCCACAATTAGCTTGTCTGGTCTCTAACGTTCATACTTTTTGGTGCATCTTTGTGAGACTTACATAACATGATCACATCCAAAAGATGAAGGTTCCTATTTATTTTGAGGTCAAAGGTCACTTTGTCACTAAATGCCATAGATTTGAGCTTGTCCGGTCTCTAACTTTCATATACTACTTGTTGCGTCTTTGTCAGACTTGTATTTTGATCAGATCCAAAAAAGAATGGTTCCTATTTATTTTGATGTCAAAAGGTCAAGGTCTCTTTTTCACTATATACTGTAGATTTGAGCTTGCCTCTAACTTTTATACATGTACTTGCTGGTGCATGTTTATCAGACTTCAAATCCTGATGGCATTCAAGATTCATGTTGCTTTTGAAATCCAAAGGTCAAGTTCATTATCACACTAAATACCTATGGCGGCCATTCAAAACTTCATACTTATAAACTATATTAAATACGTGCATGTTTGTACTTCATGAATGCAAGCGTGCATAATTTTCCAAACTGCAACTCGGCTATACGCATCTTTAATGCGTTTTAGCGATTTTTGAAATATTATTTTTATGGGGCAAAATTTATTCAAACACTTCTTCGCGAGAAGAAAAAATATTTTGCTGTGGCCTTCAACTTTACACTTAGACACACGTATATGAAATTTTTATCCGACTTTTTTGTCATTCCAGTAATACCTTCTCAATGGACATTTTTTTTTTTAAATATTTCATTGAATATATACAAAGGTGACATTACAGATAAAAAAATTTTTTTATAAACTTATCACTTTGAAACGCTGCTTGGGTAAATAGTTCACATTAATTTTGAATGCAAAGCTGAATCAATATACAAAGTCTAACTTCCGTTGGAAAATCAAGCTAGTTTTTATTTTAATTCCCTATGTTGAGCAGTAGTTTTACCTTTCTATTCATTAGCTGAATTAACAAATAGAAATCTTACAAGAAAGAGATGTATTCTGCTTTTATTGATTTCGAAAAAGCATTTGACACTGTTTGGCGTCTAGGAACAAAGTATTATTAGATAATAAAGATGGTAAATGCTCTAATTTAATCACACAACTGTGTAATGGCATCAAATCAAGAATGATATCATATGGTTTATATCCAGACCCTTTTTGCTGCAATGTTGGTGTCAGACAAGGAGGAGACATATACTGTACTATGCTTACGAAATAAATCAGACAGCTAGTAAACATAATTTTATTCCGTAGATGCTACAATAGACAGAAAAAATGCATATTACCATAATGCATTTACACAGTATTTGATATAGGCCGAGGAGAATAGAAAAATGGCATATTGGCGTTATAAAAATTAAGCAATGACAGAAAGGCAACTCCATACAAATAATAAACAACCTAATAACTTTGGTATAGTGAAGTTGTAAACTTTACACATGCACGTTATAATAGAAATAAATGGAGTTGAAAACCAGTAATGTACATGTTGATAAAATGCATGAAACATGTTTATTCACAAGCACCTTTCGAAAACCTGACCAACCAAGTTTACGAAAATAGGCTATTGCTTCATCAAAACATGTGACTGTGAGAAACAAATATAATATTTAAAAATACTGCTTAACATAGCAAAATACAAATAAACATACACTACGTAGTCTCCAACTTAAACCAAAAACATCAAGGATGATCTTCATGTGCTGCTCGTGGAGCGGAAAATCACTCAATAAAATCTGAATCCGAATCGTCATGTAATATGTATAACATAAAAACGGAATGAAAATTTCTGGAATAAGCCTTGAACGAGACAACTTATTTTGTTTATTATATCTCTAAATGATCTGAAACGTTTATTCAGTAATGAAAAAAAAAAATCTTTTATTTCCACTAAAATTAGAGAAAGTGTGTGATGTGGACCATAAATTATTTCTTTTACTTCATGATTATCCGTTGAAATATCAAAGATTTTTGTCTTATGTACAATCGTCAAATTGTTAGCTTTGGTACAGAAACGAAAATTCTTATACCCAAATTAAAGACTGTTCTGCTCCTTCAAGAGATATGATTCATTTTTTAGATCCTACCAAAACGTTTAATAATTTGACTTATAAATCTCCTAACGTTGTCTAAACTACTGAGTGTAACCTATGTGGCTTATAATTTATGTGGGAGGATGCAATGACAATGTATATGATGTAGGAAATTTGACTAGTCCACAAGGAAATAACGTGAATGGGATGGAACTCTTTCCAAATACTCAAACACGGAAACGCAGTCATGGACATTGTTCATATAAAAGACTAAGTATAATTGATGTCACGTTTGATGCACCTTTATCTTACGTCAACAGACAATTAGATCCATATCATATTCGCACAAAACTTTACTTTGTTCAATTGAGAGTTTTACATACGTTATTTGAAGAAACCACAGCTAATCTATACTTGGATTTTTTAACATCCGAATATAGACTGAACTCTGTGATTATGGATGTTGTCAATCACAGTATCTTTAAACCACCCCGGCTCATGGATGATATTCTTTGAATCTTGCCGCCAGTTCCTCAAGCTCAAAACAAACAAAGGAATAGATGCCGTCAACGTAAGCAACATTCTTCGTCACTTTGATTCCAGTCGTGTATTCCAACTTATTTCAAATTCGAGTCTACACCCTGTACTTCCTACAAATATACTTTTACCATTGATTATTAATCAACTTACGTGTTCTTGTACTTTCAACTATTGTCCAGCTGAACATGTCATTTCTGGTGATGTTGATATAGTTGAAAATGAGGACCTCAAATCACTTATTCTAAAAGTTCCTAAATACAGAGAACCTTGGTCTTTCAATTGGCAACAGAACTTCATCAATATTATGAATTCTGTCAAAGATTATGCCAGACGATGGACAAAATATGAAAAAGAACTTCATACATTGTCAGAATGGATTAAAAGTGTAAGAGGAATATTAAAATCCCGCAATAGAAACACTAAAACAAAAGTACGTACTATCTATCCTTCTGTGTTTAGTAAACCAGAAGTGATAAAAGAATGAGATAGGTTACATGAGGGATATGTTTTGGTTCGAGCTGACAAAACTTGTAACAACACTGTCTTTCGTTTGCAATGCTCATTATTTATTTATTCAAAAACTTTTACGTGAGAAGGAAAAATTTCTTGCTGTGGCCTTCAATTTGACATTTAGATATATTGACGACGTTTTATCACTTAACAATGCTATTTTTCATTCATATGTCGATTCGATATATCCCTTTGAACTCGAAAAAAAACCGCAGTCATCTACTTCTGCTACATACTTAGAAATTTTAGTACCCTACCGACGAAGTTGAAAGGGACTTTATGTTTGCACTCCGTCCGTCTGTCTGTATGTCAGTCCTGCAAATAAGTTTTCCGCATTTGTTTTCTCTCGTCTTGCAGATATTTATTTCATATTTGGTACACTGCTTTGCCATAACAAGTTACTGATCAAGTTCGAATTTGGTTGTGGTCCGTTGATTGTTCACTGAGTTATGAGCCTTATCAGTTTTCCCGGACTTTTTTTGTTGTTGTGCTTGCAGATATTCATTTGATATTTGGTACATTGCTTTGCCATAACAAGTTAGTGATCAAGTTCGTCGAATTTGATATTGGTCCGTTGATTTTTCACTAAGTTATGGCCCTTAGACTTAGAAAGATAACGTGAATTATCAGTTTTTCGATTTTTGTTTTTTGTGCTTGCAAATATCTATTTCATATTTGGTACATTGCTTTGCCATAACACGTTACAGATCAATGTCGAATTTGGTTTCAGTCCGTTGATTTTTCACTTATAGTTTTGGCCCTTGGACGTAGAAAAATAGCATGAATTGTCAGTTTTCCTAACTTTTTTGCTGTGTATACAGATATTTATTTGATATTTAGTGCATCATGATGATTGCTTTGCCATAACAAGTTCCAGATAAATTTTGAAGTTTTCCTCGTCTATTCTTTATACCTGAATGAAAGGTGAAGATAACGAACAGTGATCAATCTCATAACTCCTACAGACAATACAAAATAGTTAGTTGGGCAAACACGGCCCCTAGACACACCAGAGGTGGGAACAGGTGCCTAGGAGGAGTAAGCATCTCCTGTCGACCGGTCACACCCGCCGTGAGCCCTATATAGTAGTTAATTTCCAACCATTCCTATCCCGTTTTTCCCAATTTTCCCCATTACACTGTACAATAACCTTAGCCTCATAATGAACTTCGAATATTGTTGCGGTCTAATTATTTTTGCCTCCGGTAGGGGACTACATGTATGCATTTCTATGCAATACTCTCAAAATGCTTATTGATTGAATATTGTTTAACGTCCCTCTCGAGAATATTTCACTCATATGGAGACGTCACCACTGCCGGTGAAGGGCTCCAAAATTTAGGCCTATGCTCGGCGCTTTTGGCCATTGAGCAGGGGGGATCTTTATCGTGCCACACCTGCTTTGACATGGTACCTCGGTTTTTACGGTCTCATGCGGAGGACCACCCGATTTAGTCGCCTCTTACGACAAGTAAGGGGTACGGAGGACCTATTCTAACCCGGATCCCCACGGAATGAATGCTTAAGTTGAAAATAGATATTAACGGCAAACTAACATCTCAAGTTTATGATAAACGGGATGATCTCAGCTTCTCCGTCATCAACTTCCTATATCTATGTAGCAGTATTCCATTATCACCTGCATGGTGTTTATATCTCTCAACTGGTTCGATACGCAAAAGCTTGCTCTGCGTATGATCAGTTTTTAAATCGAGGCAGGCTGTTGACAAACAAGTCGTTTGCCAATACAACCTAACATTGGGTGAAATGCTGTCTGACTTTCTTTAGGCTATTCTTGGCACACTAATTTTGACTACGGATAACTCCGTTTGCTTGATCAAGATATAGGGTTCACGGCGGGTGTGACCGGTCGACAGGGGATGCTTGGTCCCCCTGATACTACCTTTGGTATATCCAGGGATCCGTGTTTACCGAACTCTATTTTGTAGTGCTGATGAGAGTTATGAGATTGATCACTCACTGTTCGTTATCTGTCACCTTTCACGTAGGACACATTTAACACACAGAATTGATGGCAGCTAGGAAATGTAGTACATCCACTAACAGTGAGTATAGCTAAATAGTAATTAAACTAAGCATCCAATTAAAGGACAAATGTATCATACTTCATAGAAAGGAATGTTTCAATTATAGGCAAAGAGAGATAACTCAATTTTAGAGAATGTACCAGTGAAAAGTGAGAAGCTTTATATTTACGTGAAACATCTCTCGTTTTTTGTATGTGTTTGTAGAAGGGAGTGTGATATGTATTAAACTACGATAATTCATGATGTTATTAAGCTAAAAAGTTCAGCCTCTTGCGTTTGATTTATTATTTTTTAACTAACAGAGAAGACTTCTGGCAGTTCATCTCTAATTATAAACCATATACTTGTATAGCTTAACATTTAGATTAATAATGAGATGACCTTTAATTCCATTCAAGCATAAAATCTGTGAGCGTTTTAGCTATTTCATATATTATGAAATAAATCTGTTAATTCCTCTTACTATGGGTCGTAAAACTTCACCAACGTTAACATTGGTTCTGTTTCAACCTTTCTTTCCCGCTGGATATCTTCATTTTCAACACTAATCCGCAGGATATTGGTACGAACTTAACCATAAATTCATCCAAAATGAGGCAAACCTTTTTTTTCCACACCGGACTCGTTCGATTTGAAATTGATGTGATACATGAATGTATATTGTACCAGGTGTAGAACTAAATTAAAATTCAGTTATCTTAAACATATCTAGTTCGATTAAAAGCACGTTCAATTTAAAAAAGGCTATGTTTGGGGGAAAATTGTTCAAAAAATTATTTTATCTTTTACAATGTAGTTTTCGGGGAGGGGGGGGGGCTTTTTTTCATTGAATAGACTCATAATTTTTTTTTAAGGTAACAGCCAGAATAAAGTGATAAAATTTGAAAGGGGTTTAATTATAATTCAAGTCTTTTTCAGTATGTTTATCTTATTTTCCTTCATTTGTGAAACAATACTGTCACAATCTGGGGTTGGAGGGGATAACAAATTATTAAAACTTATTATGCAAAATATTACGCAAGCGCCTGTTGGTACATTCATCCACAAAATTCACCGTTTTAAAATACATAATAATGCATTAGTATGAGGTATTAATATCAAATGGTGGATTCTGAGGATTAATTTCTATAATTTCTGCTCCCCTCGTTCTTAAGCCTTTTGATTTTACAAAATGCCGACCTCCTCATAACATTATTGCATAAAATATTTTCCGTTCCGTTCCGCGTTTTAGCAACACCCATGAAAAAGGAATGGTCAGGATCATAATCATAACGCACTTCGTGTTCAGTATCCGTGAAAAAAGGATGTCTCACGCAAGGATCTGAATAATCGCCTCTTGTACATTAAACAATATAAGATTGCAAGCAAAGACTGAAGTCTGATGCCTCGGGAGGTTACCTCCAGTATAACCACACAACAACAAACGCCGACCACAAATATTGGGTGTTTAATGTTGTTGTGAGAAGTGGTAAAAGACTACAAGAGAAAAGGAATACATAATTACAAGGAGAACTTACAACACTTAAAAACTAGACAATAAGCAAATTAACTACAACTATGACAAAAACGGTAGGCCATACTAGACTTTTGTATGCAGAATTACAATTTATGACCGTAACGGCTTGCCATACTTTTTTCACTCGATCAAGGCTCTAAAATAGAGTTGTCTCACAAATTTCGAGGTACAATATCAGCTAAACCCACAATTAATCATGAAAAGAAGGAATTGTAAACAGTGCAAACACATGTTGAAAGATAAACTACGAAGAAAGGTCCTAACTGATGCATCGATACAATAAACACAAAATACAGTTTCAATACTGGCGACTTACAGAAATATACACATACAAAAAGAAAAAAAACCCTTCCGTTAATACAGAATGTACAGCGTCGTGCCAAAAGTATTCGCGGAAAAATGGCCGACGTCAAATGAGAGTTATCTCGCTTCGCATTACAAACTCGCTGTTTTGGACTAAGTAATGAAGTATAAATACCTTTAGTATTTTGTAAGATGTCCCTTAGATCGAATACATGCAATAATTCTTCGTGGTACGGACTGGTAAAGGTTCCTAATGTACTCCATGGATAAGTTCTGCCAAATACCAATAATAGCTTCAAACAGCTGATCTGGGTTAGTTATATCGCCAGTCCGATTTTGTAAATCTCTCTTTACCCGATGCCAACAGTTTTCAATAATGTTTATGTCTGGTGATTGGGCTGGACAAATCATTCCACGGATGTTGTTTTCGTGCTTGTATCTCTCGACAACACGGGCGCGATGCACGGGGGCATTGTCATCTTGGAAGGTGTAGGAATTGTCGGGAAAATGACGAGCAATTACGGGACAAAGTTGGTCATCTAATATAGAAATATATTTATCGGCATTTATATTGCCGTTTACCTTACACAGGGTACCAGGACCATACCAGGTAATACATCCCCAGATCAATACCGAAACCTTGGGCTTGCATTCGGCAAACATGCACTCCGGTTTGTAAGCTTCATGAGCGGATCGCCACACCTAGACTCTATCATTCTGACCAATAACAACTTGTGACTCGTCACTGAAGATAATGTTTCGCCAATATTCGTTTACAGTCAATCTCCGCTTTTGCAAACACCATGCAAGTCTCTTTTTTCTGTTGACCTCTTTCACAACCATGCGTTTCCTGACTACTCTCCGATATATCTTATATTTATGTAATATCCGCTGCACAGTCCGCTTACTGACATTAATTAAATCATTTCTGACATTGAATTCAGTTGTGACATCCTTCAACACTTTCCCTCTGCTCCGTTTCACCAACCGCAACAACCTCGTTTCCCCACGACGGGACAACTTTTTCGGACGACCCGTTCGTTTTGCCTTCAACAAGCTACGCCGTTCTTGGAAAGTCTTCAAAATTGATCTGCAAGTAGACTCAGGCACCCCCAGCATCCTCGAAATCCCCCTGATCTTAAATCCATCATTTTTGGCCGGGTTGCACGAAGTGCAAATTCGGTCTATAGTATGGTGAAGTGCGGGCGGGTGGGCGGGCGGTTGGGGAAATTTTGTGAAATCAACTCCTCCTACAGTTTTTTATGTACAACCTTGAAACTTTGCAGAAAGTAAGTATATATATTGAAGTTATGCACTAGGTTTTTTGAAGTCTGACCTTTGTCGAATATGGGCGCTACAGCAAAAAGTTGTTACTAAAAATAGAGTTCAACTTGAAAAAGGTAAGTGAGATTATCTTTTGTGGTTAAGTTTAGTTGCACTACCTCTGAGGAAAAATTCAATTATATATGAATGTCAAATTTTCTGGGCATGAGTTGTAAATTTGCAATATAAATAGAGAAATTCTGTTTCTTTATCATATAATCATATACAATTCAAGCACCTGAAGTTATTGTTCATTTTAGTTATTATTACTTAATATTACATATATCAGCAGTGCTCCAAGTTGCGAGTAAAACGGTCGCATTTGCGACCAGAAAATCAATTTTGCAACTAGAGATTATAATTAAGTCGTATTTTCGCGAGTGAAGAAAATTTGGGCAACCAGTAAAATTTTAGAATCGGGATCGGAAGTCTGAATAAATATTTTTAGTCTCGGTCAAAACAATCAAGATGGCGGGAAAACGAGGTTTAGAGCACTGGATTTATCAATAGTAAAAAACAGAAGCCTCAGCCTTGTACATGTAACAAAGAAATTCAAGAATCACACGGGGAAAGTTCTGCATCAAAAGATGGCGTAGCAATGTCTAAAGAGAAATGCAAAAGTAAAGGAAGAACCCCAGTCCTGAAATGGCGGAGGAAATTTTCGTGATGGCAAAATGTTTTGCAGAATTTGTGAGGCCAATAAGCCAGCAACGTCCACAATTTCTAGACATCCATTGTCCTATTTCGCCACGACCGAGTGTAAATCTTTCAAACGTGGAAATGTGACTATTCACGGTAACAGTAAGAGACATGTCGTTGTCCGTGACTGCATTATTAGCAGTAAGTCGAGCGGGGCAACAGATAACTACCACCAAATAAATCCCTACCCAAATTATTTACTCTAAATATTGCAACCCGGCCAATTGAGTCTTTGACCCATTTTTTAATTTCACAATCACTTCTTTCTTGTCCGGTGACAATTCTTTTGACTTTCGACCCATCTTTGTTTACATTACAATTTGACAGCACAAGTTACACCTGCAGACGATTTTTCATACGTCACTCATCCGGGATTGTTTACTGATTTCAGGGATTGTCTCAAAGTTAACTTTTATTACGTATTGACTTGATAACGTTCAGTTTTCTAAGTGAAGGGCAACAACTCTCGCACCGCGACGGCCATTTTCCGCGAATACTTTTGGCATGACGCTGTACATGAAATGTGTACTTACACTGTGGTGGGTCAAAATAACAGTAAGAAAGGTAAGTAACTGAATGCATGGCGCACATGTTGTGCAAAATCGACAACATATGTCTTACGAATCTATGGGCGAAGGTAAACAATAAAGACAAGAAACATGACGGGAAGAACTCAAAGTTCCGGTTACGGCACAAAGACCAATCCATCAATTCCTATAAAGAATATAAAAATGAGATTAGAGCAAATACGGACCCCATGACACACCAGAGGTGGGATTATAAATTGAAGAGGACTAAACATCCTCTGTTAATCTGTCACACCCGCCGTGATTCATTTATCTCAGAATACAATGAAAAGTGAAGATAACTACCAAACTAACAGTGATCAATCTCATAACTCTTATAAGGAATATAAAATAGAGAGTTAGGCTAACACGGACCCCTGGATATACCAGAGGTGGGATCAGGAGTATAAGAAATACAAAATAAAGAGTTGGACAAACACGAACCCCTGCATATACCAGAGATGGGATGGTGTAACTGAAGCTTTGCAAGGGCCACATGCACGGAATACGAAAAAGGCTGTGACGACAATTTTTGATTTCAGAGAAAATTAATGTGCTATTGAAAATGCAGACGGTCCTCTGCAGATACATTCGCAAAGGGCTGTAAGTGGAAACCTTGGGATGGTGAGGAAGCACTGAAACTTCAAGACTGAAGGAAACTTTAACCATACTAAAGAGATAAAATTCATTGAAGGCGATGACATTTTTGTCTTTGAATTGGAGAGATGAGAAAAATCAGGGATATAGCATGCACGCCAACAAAGGGTTCCGGTCATCCACTCTGTTCGTCCTTGGCAGATTTAATCAGAGTTAATTAGTTAACGTGCAGCGCCCACTAGATCTGTAGGATATCAAATACTAATCAATGAGGATTCTTCAAGAAGAAAGTTTTTCTGTGTGCCTTTTAACCCTTGTGGGAAAGATAGACATTGTACAAATAAGGCAAAGATAATCAAACCTACTGTCCATGGTGTAGTGAAAAGGAAGTGGTGAAATGATAAATAAATGATAAAATATTCGATTGGTAGTCATGAAGTAAAAATGTCAACAAGGCTAGGATCATCAAACCCGGTGCACATGCTACCCCATGCTTTTGGTGCCAAATATATGATTTGAAACATTACTTGTTCGCTACTTTTTATATTATAGAAATCGTCCTTCAGCTTGATATTGAATGAAGTTGACTGGTTCACTTCGTAACCGGGAGGTCGTGAGTTCGAAACCTAAGACGTTAAAATAGGTAGTAATTGCTCGGCTTTTAGAATCATGAGTTTCTCGGATATGACCTTAACAACAGAGCTCCTGGGTCGCGGCAGGCGTTGGCACGATAAAGGCCCTGAGCGCTAAGCATAGATAAAAATTTGAGGTGCTACGCCTACAGCGGCTCTATGCTCTCGGTGCAAACAGGAATAAGTCAAGGTCACCTACAGTTGGTGACATCTCAATATGAGTGAAAAAATCTGCGTTTCACATTCAATATCACGTAAGCCGGATAAGCTCATTTTTGAAAGGTGAAAAAAAAAATCGAACTCGTTATAACGGCTTAGTATCTCGTTATAACGAGTTAATTATCTCGTTATAATGAGTTAGTATCTCGTTATAATGAGTTAAGTTATCTCGAATTAATTATTTCGTTATAACGAGTTAATTATCTCGTTATAACGATTGATCTCGTTATAACGAGTTATCGTTATAACGAGTTAGTATCTCGTTATAACGAGATAACTATAGCTAATTCGTTAAAATGATATATCTTACCTGTTTGAAAACAAGTACTAGCAATGATACAATTACATGTACTTAAACAAATAAACAATTTTTTTTCTTAATCTAGAATTTCAGATTCAATCAATCAATCCAAGATAAAAAAAAAAACAAAAAAAAAAACACACGTCAACTTAGTAAGTGTTTGTAAAAATGCATATCTTGTAAAATAAATCATCAAAGTATATCAATTTGCAGATGTTAGTAAGTTCATATATATCTTACCGGTAATATTTGAATATTTTTTCGTGAGATTGTGACCTTTCGCCAGGTAAGGGTTTTAACTATGATCTGACCATCGTAGGTTCACATGCAGAGACGGACGAAAGCCAAAAATTGATGAGAAAAATCACTTAGCTTTCAGCTCAGGAGAACTAAAAAAGGAGAAGCTCTAGTTCTACTTGCTTGCATTAGTAGTATAAATACATTTATATTCTCGGTAAAATCATCTGCATCTAAGCTGGCTGATTTGTTGCTCAAATATCGAGTTAGCTCGAATATGTTGTCAAAATATACGTGGTATAATAAAACAATAAAATCTAAAGAAGGTGTTGCACGTCTCATGTTAATTTCCTTAAAGGTGTTGCATGAGATATCGATAAAATTATATCTTGATTCAAAGATTTGTGAAAATAAGTTTAAAAGACGTGTATTGACAGAAAGTTGCCAAAATAATTCGAATTCAAATCAAAAAATAAGTGATATGATTGTTAGCGTTAAAATGGATGGGGTATCCCCGAATTTCAGATAAAACTACCTCCGTGAAACAATTTGTTTTAGCATGAACATGTTCTTCAAATTTTTCACTAAAAACTGCATGTCGCTTTGAAATTTTGTTTTACAAGGGCATTTTTTTGTAAATTTCAAAAACTCGAAACGACTTCACTGATATTTTCAACTTGGTCTACTGCGTGGTTCAGTGGGGTAAGGTCATCGACTTTTATATGTATCGATGTTTTAATTTTTAAAACGACCGGGTTCGAATCCCTAACGAACACAATTTTGTTTAGTATTGCATTTTCCATCGAGATTTTTTTTTCTTAATTGAAACACACTTCTAGTTTTCATAAATGTTTCTAGTCAAATCTGTTTATTACAGTGTGCCGAGTTTGAAATAAGCTTCCAACCTGGACACTGATTAGATTGTGAATAGGACTCGCACCAAACACACCGAATACAGTACGCAATACCTGTGTTTTAATAGTCGAGGTTGTATGTTTTTCTGAATGAAAGGTTTTGACAAAGGCATGATGTCTTTGGAAGAAAAACTTTAAGGCCAAACAAGGTAAATAACCGTTAAACAGTTTAAGTGGATAATAATATTATGATATGCAAGGTGAAGATAACGAACAGTGATCAATCTCATAACTCCTATAAGCAATACAAAATAGATAGTTGGGCAAACACGGACCCCTGGACACACCAGAGGTGAGACCAGGCGCCCAGGAGGAGCAATCATCCCCTGCCGACCGGTCACACCCGCCGTGATCCCTATATCCTGATCAGGTAAACGGAGTTATCCACAGTCAAAATCAGTGTGCCAACAACGGCTTAACAATCGGTATGAAACACGTCAGACAGCATTTGATCCAATGATAGGTTGTATTGACGAACTAGATCGTTATAACGACCATATAATTTGCGAAATGCTGACTTCAATCGAGACTGTTGTAACCCCTGTACCATCAACTTGTTTGTCAGTAGCTTACCTCGATTTAAAAACTGACTATACGCAGAACAAGCTCTTGTATATCGAATCAGTTGAGATATATAAACACTATATGCAGGTGATAATGGAACATTGCTACATAAATATGGGAAGTTGACGATGGAGAAGCTGAAATCATCCCGTTTGTCATACAGTTGAGTTGTCAGTTTGCCGTTAATGTCTACTTTCAATAAAATATCTAAGTATGAAGCAGAAATGGACGACTCTGTGGTGTCCTTTATTTCGAGCTCACAGGGATAAATCAAATTGACATATGAATGAAAGTTATTATTGTTAATAGACAAAACATCATCGATATATCGAAATGTCGAATTGAAGGCCACAGCGAGAGATTTTTTATGTATTCCAGTAGCAAATTGTTATAATGGTGAATCAATGTTTTCAGATTCATGTACTTCGAATTATGTTGAACTTCATTAATGCGTATTAAACTTCCCATATTTTTGTTTTGTGGTCAGAGCTATGTACAGTTGCCAACTGTTGGTTGTAGACAATAATACAAGTCATACGAGTATAACAGCTTTTGGACTGTAGTAGTATAGAATATTAAATATTTGATACACTCGTAAGATGTAACCGTATACATTGTATCTGATACTCAGAAGAAGAAAAAAAGACAATTTAATTTTCACGATTTCAAAAATTATGTTTAGACTTCATGCATAATGTATTGACACATAAAATGTATTAGGTTTGCCCTTAGTACTGGGGAATCCTACGGGTATTTAAATGGCAAATACGCAAAAGTATAAATATGGATGTAGGTCAGTTCTACGTCACAAATACTGGCACGGAGCTCTGATATAAGGGGAAATTCCCACTTTGGTGCAACACCCTCTTTATTCATGACAATGGAAAATAAGTATTTTTGTTGAATAGAAGAAAATATATCGTCACCTATTCACAGCCAGAAATAAACATTTCATTTTCTTGTCATCTTTACAACGATTAAAATTGCAACGCAATACATTCAGTCATCATAAAAAAAATTAGTGTGTAAACCGGAGATTTTATAAATTCAATTTTGCGAATTTTGATAATTTATAATAGTTATGATTAAATTTTGGAAAGAACAGACCCACAACATTTTCATGGATACTAACTCGTTATAAGAAGATAATTAACTCGTTATAACAAGATACTAACTCGTTATAAGAAGATAATTAACTCGTTATAACAAGATACTAAATCGTTATAACGAGATAGTTAACTCGTTATAACAAGATACTAAATCGTTATAAGAAGATAATTAACTCGTTATAACAAGATACTAACTCGTTATAAGAAGATAATTAACTCGTTATAACAAGATACTAACTCGTTATAAGAAGATAATTAACTCGTTATAACAAGATACTAAATCGTTATAAGAAGATAATTAACTCGTTATAACAAGATACTAACTCGTTATAAGAAGATAATTAACTCGTTATAACAAGATACTAAATCGTTATAACGAGATAGTTAACTCGTTATAACGATATACTAACTCTATAACGAGGTAATTATCTTGTAATATGGAGATAGTATCTTGTTATAACGAGATAATTAAGTCGTTATAACGAGATAGTATCTTGTTATAACGAGATAATTAAGTCGTTATAACAAGATACTAACTCGTTGTAACGACTTAAGATATTTTTTTACTCTTTCAAAATGCGCCTAGTCGGCTTTCATACATAATTCTGGCTGCTCTTATCTTTAATTTAAAAAGTCTGTCAATAAAAGCCCTGTTTTTGGCTGAGCATGAAACTCTGCAACAATACACGTGTAATTTAAATGAGGAAATATAACAGTGTTATAAATTTCCAATAATGCTGCATTTGCTATTTTCTGTGAAAGTTTTTTGCATAAAGAATTATTCCTTTAATGAATATATAACATGGCCATATTTTTCACCGTGAGCATTTTTTTCTTCGGAGGGTCATTAAATTCCACATACATATTAAGATGTTAGTTGTGTCAGACCAATATATGACTCTAGTTCATTTTAAGATCAGCTGTCATTTTCTATCTAAAGAGTAGGAGAATTGGCATATTCTGTTTTAACAAAGGCTAAATTTATAGAACGTCTTTCCCTATCTGATAAGTGTATAGAAATCGTCCAGTCAATTAGGAGGAACCGCCGTAAACATCCATCAATGAACCCATTATGAAGAACCGCCGTACACATCCACCAATCAACAGTTTATCAGGGTCTATTTTGTTCTCGGTAATAGGAAATGGTGAAAAGTCTCTTATCAAACGGAGCAGAAGCTAATTACATGTACATGTATAGAATGACAGATGTTAATAAGATGAACAAGGGCAACGTCCATCCTGTTTCAAGTTTCTTTATTCACTCAAACCAACAATACGTGGAACATGCATATGAGGTCAGGTACATGTGATACATTCCAATGGGAAAAGGAGATACAGGGGACAGACACACAAACATAATCATGTTCACATAAGGGCAGGACAGAAAAGAAGGAAGCGAGAGAAAAAAAATCAAAATAGATTATATCTATGAGTTATGGAGGACAGACTAAATCGTATATTTTTGTTATAAACAAACATAAGTTTCTCAATTTTTTAACAAGTTGACATTATACAGAACAGTGATCAATCTCATAAATCCTATAAGCAATACAAAATAAATAGTTGGGCAAATACGGACCCCTGGACACACACGAGGTGGGATCAGGTGCCTAGGAGGAGTAATCATCCCCTGTCGACCGGTCCCACCCGCCGTGAGCCCTACAGTACCAACCAGACCCAGAAAGCAGTCCCGGGGACTGCTCTCTCAAAAAGTGGGACTGCTCTAGAAAGCAGTCCCCGGGACTGCTTTGTTCAGCCAAGCGTGAATGAATCACGTGATGTTATGATTGACAAGAAAGCCCTGAATGGAATCTTCATACTTATTTAAATCTGTCAAAATGTTGTAGTGAAATCAAACAATTTTACATTGCTGGCAATAAGTAACCCATATCTAACCAATCATTTACAAATTGAAAATACGTGTACACGTAAGTGGAAAGCAGTTTTTGCTAGTTTAATATAGACGATACATGTAAGTGAATAAATCATTTACCGCTAGGCGACTTCAAACACATTTATTTCAATAACCCAGTCAAGAAATAAATACTGTATAATTATGCTACATAATTTTCAGAACCCAAGATACACTTCACATGTATGAAATATTTAAAAAATAAATATTGAATAACAACAAAATTGCCTGACAGAACATGGACGTCAATTGATTTTACGTTGTGAAATTGTGGTTATAAGACTTATAAACTCTGCATGCATCTTTTTTCACTCGTATTCATAAATAATCATTTTGTTATAAATTCATGAAAAAGTGTCACACAAGTATTTTGAATATGTGCTGTTTTCATGTATACCAAATTTGAAAAGAATTGGACTGGTAGTTATTAAGAAGAAGTTAAAAATGTTCAATTGTTAACGCACGACGGACGAAAACCAATTGCAATAGGTTTACTCAGGTGACTTAAAAAGTCCATATACAGTTGTGCCTATAATTGTGTATATAGGATAAAACCGTGCCATCCAGTCGGAAAATGGCAAAGCTATCATTCATTCACCTTTTAGTTTACCACTGGATGACGCAGTTTCATCTGCACGTGTTTGATTACGTCAGGTAATTACACGTACTGCACACAATACCGGTTCTTTTGAGCAAATTCCGACGTCGTACACCGAAAATGGATACAATCACAGGAACCAAGCCGGTTTGGGCCCAAACTCTGTGGTACCATAAATATAGAAAGGGGTCTAACTCTGACCCAGATAAAAAAAAACTACCCACTCGCTTCAAATGCCTAAAAAATATCAGAAACTAGGTGCGGTATGTGTAATGTGTCGATCTCCCTACATAGATTAATGTTTTAACTATTTGTATGCCAAATTTCAAGCCACGGGTTCTTAAAATAACAGAGATATACAGCTGTTCATCGTTCTCCCGATTTCATATGCTTATTTTTACTAGGACATTTACCGGTCCAGGTCACTGGGTGATTTCTTGCCTATGATAGCAGTGAAATTCAGACTAGTGTGGAAGATTTCGGACCTGTCAATTAAGATTTCACATCAAATATACGCTACTTACTTCCTTTTTTATTTGGGTCAGAGTTAGACCCCTTTCTATGTCTATGGTATCATAGAGTTCGGGCCCAAACGGGCTTAGCCCCTGTGGATACAATGAGAGGACGGAAGGTCATATTGCTATGCAATAAGGTTTCAGAGTTTTCATTTTCACCCTAGGAGCCAGTTGGGGGGTTGAAAAAACGATGTTTTCTGTAGAAAAACTGGTTCCCATAACTGCTCTTACATTTTATGCAATATTCAAATCATCGTTTGGGGATGATTGCTTGTGTCATTTAGGTGTGCAGTAAGTTTTCGGAAGTTTTTCTTTTTCACCTTGATGGTCAATTGAAGTGCCTTGTGTCATGATCAGCAAGAATGTACTTGCTTTACGGGTTGGAATCTCAACCATCAAAGATATTTGAACTACAAAACATGATGGAGATGGAATGACCTCGAGGCACTTATTCATCAGAATATTCAATGCACCATGATTTATGCAGTAGGAATACATGATTTATGGTTAAGGATGTCAATCGTTTTAAATTCATTTAAACAATTATGAAATAGGGTTTAGGATGACCCCAGGGTACTTGCCCAACAGAATATCCAATACATCTTGACATGCGGGGAGAATATTTTATAGTATAGGGTATGTTAGATCGTATTTATTGTGGCTTTTTTGCTATTTACACAGTACGACGGAGAGTATATTTACCTGCGGGTCTTATGTCTTATGACGGCATCTAGTTTCTTATGTTTACATTCTATTTTCATTTTGCGTTGCAGTTCATACCCTCATGTATTTAAGTGAAATCTATTTCTTATTCGTACCTTCTATTTTCACTTTGTCGGAATTCCCAGCCGTTGAATTATAGACGTACTATGTTTATCAGGATTCATTTGCGCATTGTTTACGAGGAAGGATGCACATGCGTACAGAATAGTCTGACTACTGACTTAGAACAGCGGTATTCGATGTATACGGAGCCAGCATTTCGCAAATTTTATGGTCGTTGTGGCGATCTTTTACCAATACAGTTTGTCATTGGGTCAAGTGTTGTCTGAAGTATTTTATACCGATTGCTAGACCGTACTTGGCACACTGATTTTGACTACGGATAACTCCGTTTACCTGATCAAGTTATAGGGTTCACGGCGCATGTGACCAGTCGATAGGGGATGTGTACTCCTCATAGGCACCTGATCCCACCTCTGGTATATCCAGGGGTCGGTATTTGCCCACCTCTATATTTTGTATTGCTTATAGGAGTTGTGAGATTGATCACTGGTCGTTATCTTCACCTTTCATTATGTATGCACAGGTATATCAAAGAAACTGGAATCGAATGCTAAGAAACATGATTGTGTAGACACCAGTGCTGTCAATTACTGCAAAAATAAAGGGAAGTAAGAGGTAATCCGTGGTCGAACATGTCGCAAATAAACACGACAATTGTCAAAGGAAGGTAGGCTATGTGAAGACAACACTAAAAGGTTTTCCCTATTAAAGTACTAATTGTGAATCAGTATAAAGTTTGATAATGCATAAAGATGTATCTTGAAATAAACTTTAAAATATGTCCTTAATATCATACATGTAGATTAAGTATATAAATGTGTCTGCAACTCAAAATATATCAAGGCAGGTTTAAGAAAGGTATAATTCATATTTTATTGTTATCAGGATCCAGAGCCGATAAGCTGTTTCGGGAAGTGGTGAGAGAGTAAATTTCTCTCGAAAGATGTGCCCAAATTATCTCCTCTTCACCAAAGTTACAGGCTAAAAGTTTTTTCCACGGTGTGTTGGGTAAATTGTTTTCAAACAATTGCCCATCCTGAGGGAAAAGTTGTCACCAAATGTACATGGATCTATTGTAGACAAAACGTCCGGAAAACATGACATCGGACAGACCGACGGACAGTGCCTTATCATAATACTGCCTGAGGAGAGGCGTATAAAAATATGTTTTGAAATAATATTGAATGATAAAGTTCAACTGTAGGTTATGATTAAATAACAGAAAAGAACTATGTCAGTATGTGCCAGACATCTCCAGATTTCTTATCATTAAATACCGTTTGATTAACCGTACCTTTAGTATGTTAAACTTATACGGTACCAATTTTGATGCACCAGATGCACATTTCGACAAATAATGTATTTTCAGTGATGCTCAAGCCGAAATATTGGAAATCCGAAATAACAATGAACTTGTAAGAACTAAAAAAAACAACAACCCAGAATGCCTAAGAATGGAGTCAAATTCGTCTCTAGTATCATTTCCATGCAGGAAATCTTGAACAGTGGTTAGATAGTTGTACAGTGTATACTAAATCTTGTAAGAAACGTCATTAAAAGTGTGCAAACATCTACAGATGCACCATATTTCTCATGATATTGCATGCGTCTTTACTTACTTGTAAGAAATGGTCACAAAAAAGGTGTGTATCGGGAATGAATTAATATGCATATTATTTATGTTTTATTTTGTATATCTACCTGTCTCTGACGTTGTATTGCCTTCAGTTAGTTGTTTATTTACACTTAAGTCTTATTTGAAAGTTTCTGCATATGCCCACGCGTTCCATCATCAAAACTACTTTAACTTTCATAACCATGATTTTCATTGGATAATTATCCGGAAGTACATGTTCCCCTATGGGTTGTATTAAAATAGGGATAAAGCTCATATCCTCAGTATTCTATTCAATATATTCAAAGTTATGATTTTCTATTATCCTAATTTAGTATAAAAATCCTGATTTTCTTAGTTAGTTGGGGGACTTAGAAAGCATTAACTTGCTGTAAGTATCTCACTTTAGATTCAGCTTTATTAGGTATATACCAGGTTGCACAAGTCTTTCTCTGATGGATCCTGTTAAATTCGTTTAGACCCCAAAACCTAAAGGTTAGGAGTTAAGTAAATAAATACATAATTTAAGGGTTTCCTTTTTCTTAGCCACCCCCCCCCCCCCCCCCCGTATAAGTTAGGTAGGATAACTTGTCCCTACCCTGGGTTGGGGGTTGGATTATTTATTATCATTATATATACATATACTTTATATTCAGAGACAGGATTTTTCATTATCATTTTGGTATCATCATTGAATCTTTTATTTATTTGTTTTCTCTTCTTCGTGTGTTGTTAAATAAACGTCTTTGTCTGTTGAACTGTGTTGTCATTACGGTTGACTCTAGGTATGAAAACATGCTAAAAAATAAGACCAAACAGAATTCAAATTTAAAAGAACCTGGGAATTAACCAACATTAATCCAGGTGCGGGTGACCATTTACTTAAAAAGAGTGTCAAAACGGTCAAATCCTCTTATCACAAGAGATGACGTTAGCTATCTAGGATTTTAATGAATCCTATTGCAGGTGTACAGTTTTTAATGTTCTCTGGTGATATCAGCAGTACATAATGTATTTAGTATTAAGATATAAATGATACATCTTTTATTCTTACCTGATTATGAAATAAGTACGATGTAAGGAAAACATCTAAGGGTTTGCTTTTGTGCTCATGTTCTACGTTCACTCAACCGTTCACCAAACTGCGGTCAGTTGGTTGGTTGGGTATTGTTTAAAGCTGTATGGTCCGAATTACAATATTTTTTTCCATCTCGTAAAAACGCTATTAAATCATCGCACGTATGTAGTTATGAGACTGTTCAACATATCATAAATTATTTCACCTGTTTTAACCCAAATAATTTGATTTTAAATCGATGTTTACAAATAACCACGTCACTCTGCCATTTCAAGTGACAGTCACGTCACCAGTTCAAACTTCAGATCATCGATGGTATCATCTGTGTAAAGCTGTGTATTTTGTTATAACAGTACCGTACCATAAGTTTAATAGAAATAAAAATATCAAATACCTCTTAGTAATTCGTTGTTTTACGCTCTTTCAGCCTTAAACTAGGCAGTTACGTGTGAGTTAATACATCATGTTGGGATTCCCCTGACGCGCGTGGGTCTATTTATAGACGTCTATTATGGGATGATTTATATATGTAGCCACTATATTTACTTTCTAAATAATATTCGCACTGTTTTCTTTTACATGCAGATGTTTTCAAGCATGTAATTAAGGAAAAGTTAATAACTTTATAAAGTAATTAATCTGCTTTAAAGTAATTATGTACAAAAAAAAAAATACATGGACATCGGGTCATACAGCTTTAATTATTCATTCATATGTAGACGTCACCATTGCTGGTGAAGCCTCAAAGGGGCTGCAAAATTTAGGCCTTTGCTCAGCTCTTACGGCCTTTGAACAGGGGCGATCTTTTATCGTACCTCACCTTCTGTGACATGGGTCCTCCGAAGGACCGCCCCATTTAGTCACCTCTTACGACACGCAAGGGGTACTGAGAACCTATTCTAACCCGGACCCCTCGCGAATTTCGTTCAGTATTCACACACACCGATCACCTTGCGTTCGCCGTTAGTTGACCGTTCATTCATTGTTGAAGTGAAAAAGTAGAACGTTCCAGCTCTTAATTCATTCTCTCTCTCTCTCTCTCTCTGTGTGTGTGTGTGTGTGTGTGTGAACGTATTTTCAATAGATATTATGTTCGTGATTCATATTCCGATTAGCAAGTTTGAATTCAGTATCGGTATGGGCGGAGTTGTAAAGTCTCTCCGCTAATCAATAATTTCTTTCTAACACTGAACGTGACTTCAGATGTATATAATATGAAAATTGATACTACTTTGTGATAATTGTTAAATACAAATATATAAGCACAATTTCAATAACTTCTGGGCATTTCAAATAGTCCGCAGAAAATCTTCCAAATGTAAAATGAATGGATCGAACTTTTCTTCGGCGTGGAATCTTGAGGTACATGAGAAATTGCCTGCAGCAGCTTATTATGCCTCTGGATGTATCTATATCATGTTCCTTCTAATAGCCACGGCAGGGAACAGTGTCGCAATCTATGTGTTCATATGCAGTAAGAAGCTTCGATCCGCCAACCACTATCTGGTATTCGCCCTATGTTTTGGCGATTTGCTGATGGCCTCTGTTGGGATATCAATGCTGATTATTACCAGTTTCACCACCTATTGGATTTTAGGTGACATGGCATGTACAGCGTATGGAACGTTAATGACCTTCTTGGGTCTTTCTCAGATCACTCTGCTTGGTATTATTGCCTTCTCACGGTACAAGTGTGTAGTTCACAACCACAGGACTACACCCCTATCTGCCAAAATCGGTGTTGCTGTGTGCTATTCATTTAGCATGTGTTTGGCAGCCGCTCCTAATTTCGGGTGGAGTAATTATGTTGAAGAACCCATTGGAACTTCGTGTGGACCAAACTGGAAGGGCATCGAGTCACGTGACATCAGTTTCAACATAACGTTGTTTTGCACGTGCTTCCTATTGCCACTGTTTGTTATTCTCTTCTGCTACACGATGGTCTACAGAAAGGCAAGTATTATTTAACTATATGTATTATCTCAACGAACATTCATTCTGTGACACAGTGATAGTCTTATCTTAACTGTTACTGTATGAGTTGTATCTTTTAATTTAAATTCATGAATTAAATCTGTGATGAAAGCAGATGACAGATATGAATATAAATATAAATTACAATAGGAACAAAAGATAATTGTAAATCTGACACGAAAAAGAGATATAGCCCCCATCTTTCAGTAATACATGTATTGTTTATTAATTCATTAAAATGAATTGCTTAATGTTTACAACTAAGACAAAATACATAATGAATTTAGCGTTAATCATCACAAATATATATTTTAAAAAAAAAAAAATGGCCACCGTGGTCACCTGTGCGTTAAAGGACACATCTCATGTTTTCAAAGTATACAACATTACATGCATTTCGTCTTCTTTATGCTTATAGTAATTAATTTTAATAGTTTGTTCGCCGACATTTTGCGATAATTAACCACAATTCAGACTTAAATTTAAGCTCCGATTTCAAAACGTCTAGTTTTGAAATCCCTTCGAATTGTGAAAGTACTGCGAGATATTATTAAAACCCCAACTTTTAGGGGCTTAATTTATTTAGCATGGGCAATATTTAAATCGATGTTGACAAATTTTCCGAGTTTTATACGTTTTCGCCACCAATGCACGCATATAGCGATGTAAATACCCAAATATAGCGAGTAAAGCGTGTATGAAATCGGCAATATTGTGAGTAAATAATGTTTATATGGGTTGCTGTCTACAAACTGTTTGGTGATGTTATTCCTTTATACATCTGTAATTGACGCTGTTTTTCTAAAATAAACAGTGCAATCATTCATTTATTTTTGGATTAGACAAATTATGATACGTTAAATTGTTGACAACTAGGCCCTATGTCAAGCTATTGTCACGCTTGCATATCGGAAAGAAAGAAAAAGACAACACACACAAATCAATAAAAATATTCAAATTTAAAGTGGTAATCACATTATTTTATTTTGGTAAAGCAATCTTATTACTATTTTTGAATTGTGATCTGCACGGCGTATAGCGTACTGACGCTTTCGAGATGCTACGAGTTCAATAAGGAAATAATTTTATAATTCAATTTAAAGTTAGGAAATGCAATATTTTATTATTTGTATAATTAAAAGTTCAATTATTTTGTATCTTTAATTTTTTTTTTCTTGTTTGTAAATCTACCAGTTGGTAGAAGTTACATTGTATCGTCGATATATGTTGTTACAAGGTGAAGGTCAGTTGATCCGAGTGTGTATTGAATTTGAAGAGCAAAACAGAATGTATGCTATAGGCCTACCAGTGCTTATAGCTTCGATATATCCATTTTCTCGCAGTTTATCAGGGTCTCTGTCCAAGCGGTGTTTGGAAAGGTGACTGGGTGTGTTTTTTAAGGTAAAGTTCATGCTCCAACAAAAAAAAAATATTCACGTCTTTTTTTCTCGTACCTTCCTTCGAAAAATTGAAAAATACTCAGTCTAAATCCTTTCTACCGACAACTAGTACACCCGAGCACGGCACAAAACATTTTAATGCATTATTATTTACAAGCCGTTAACGAGATAATTGGTTTTTGATCGATTAAATCTAATCTGTTTATGAAATGGCTAATAGATGTTTTCAAACCCGAGGGCGCATATGACGTCACACATAATGGCGCGTAAACTAGCGAACGAAAATATGCAAGATTTGAATTTCATCGCTTTCAAACTCGAAAACTACACAAAATATTTCTTTAAAACACATTTAAAGTAGTTTTAGGCATAAAAAGAGATAATTTTGCTGAAAAAATGAAAAAGTTTAGAAACATGCGTTGTGTCCTTTAACATCGGATTCGGTCTACACACTTTTGCTTATTCTTCAATTATCGACAGTTCTTTTCACTTATGAATTTGATGAGGATTTAATGACTGGACCGGGAATGCAATGGCCAGAAACAAATCTGAAAATTTGGTGCTACGGAAAAGAAATTTTATCAAGACTAATGAAAATGGACAAGACCAAAGTTTCAAGGGTTACAAAGCGTGAAGCGAGTACCACTTAGTATTTATGTCTTTTTGTGTCTGATACTATCAAACGATATACAGTTAAATCCAGGACCTCTCTGTCAATTTAACGGTACCGATCAAAGTAACATAGAACTTTCTGCTCCAGTCGAATGGATTTGTGACACATGTGTAGAGCTGATTGCTAATAATTATGATTTGGACGTATCTGTTGATGGTTTCATTCAAAACCTTCCCAAAGGTGGTCATCTAATGTCTTTGGACTACGAACAAACTTGATCAAATAAAAATACTACTACATACTGGTAAATTCGACATATTTGCAATCACAGAAAGCAAATTAGATAAAAATACTTTTGGACAATGAAATTCAAATCAAAGGTTACAATGTAGTTCGGCGTGACAGAGATCGGCATGAAGGAGGCCTACTCGTCTTTGTTAAAGAAAAATGGACGACATCCAAAATACAAATGAAGAAGAATTGGATATGCTTACTTTGGATATAAAACAGTTTAATTCCCCGAAAATCACGGTAGCGGTAGTTTATAGACCACCGGATGCAAAAGCAGACGGTAATTCGATCGACGAAATAATGACGGACAATAGTGAAATCGTTCTTCTTGGCGATTTTAACATAGATCTACTTAAAAATACAAAATTCAAATCTACAATGGAAATAAACGGATTTACATCAAGTTATCAACCAACCAACACGAGTAACGTCGTATTCGCAAACTCTCATCGACCATATACATGTATGCAAGGTGAAGATAACGATAACTTATGTTAGCGATAAAACCGTGTACCAAAACTGTGGTGTCATACCTATTGGAATCAGTGATCACCATTTGGTGTATACAACAAGAGGTACTGTGAGCAATGCTCACTAAGAATACCCCCCGCTTACCCCAATCTCCCAAAGGGTGTTGGTAATACGTATAAACTACCTCTTTTCTGAGTGTAAAAAACAAATGGCATGACAAACCGAACCATATTGCTACTTCGATGTCCAGTGCGCGTGACCTTTGACCTTTTGACCCCAAAATCGATAGGGAACATCTTCATCCCATGGGTAGTCCATATGTATGATATGGTGACAGCAGGTGGAAAGGATAATGCTTTAGAGCCCGGAAACCATATTGCTACTTCGATGTCCAGTGCACTTGACCTTTGACCTTTTGACCCCAAAATCGATAGGGAACATCTTCATCCCATGGGTAGTCCATATGTATGATATGGTGACTGCAGGTGGAAAGGATAATGCTTTAAAGCCCGGAAACCATATTGCTACTTCGATGTCCAGTGCACTTGACCTTTGACCTTTTGACCCCAAAATCGATAGGGAACATCTTCATCCCATGGGTAGTCCATATGTATGATATGGTGACTGCAGGTGGAAAGGATAAGGCTTTAGAGCCCGGAAACCATATTGCTACTTCGATGTCCAGTGCACTTGACCTTTGACCCCAAAATCGATAGGGAACATCTTCATCCCATGGGTAGTCCATATGTATGATATGGTGACTGTAGGTGGAAAGGATAAGGCTTTAGAGCCCGGAAACCATATTGCTACTTCGATGTCCAGTGCGCTTGACCTTTGACCTTTTGACCCCAAAATCGATAGGGAACATCTTCATCCCATGGGTAGTCCATATGTATGATATGGTGACTGTAGGTGGAAAGGATAATGCTTTAGAGCCCGGAAACCATATTGCTTCTTCGATGTCCAGTGCGCTTGACCTTTGACCTTTTGACCCCAAAATCGATAGGGAACATCTTCATCCCATGGGTAGTCCATATGTATGATATGGTGACTGTAGGTGGAAAGGATAATGCTTTAGAGCCCGGAAACCATATTGCTACTTCGATGTCCAGTGCACTTGACCTTTGACCTTTTGACCCCAAAATCGATAGGGAACATCTTCATCCCATGGGTAGTCCATATGTATGATATGGTGACGGTAGGTGGAAAGGATAATGCTTTAGAGTCCGGAAACCATTGCGTCTACAGACGGACGGACGGACGGACAGACGGACAACCCGATTCCAGTATACCCCCCCCCCCCCCCACAACTTGTTGCGGGGGGTATAATAAGAAATAAATTGAACAAGGGAAAAAATAAACACATGTACATCAAGTATAGAGACATGAAACACGCCGAGGAATTTTCATTCCTGTCTGACCTTGCAGCAATAAACGGGGACTCAATTAAAAATCTTGAAGATGTTAATGATATGTGGGCTGTATTTAAATATCACTACTTCCAAGTAATCGACAAACACTTTCCTATGAGAAAGGCACATTAAAGCAGACCCAGAAAAGTGGATAGACGACAGCATTTTATCGGAAATGCCACAATGTGACTATTTACATCGGAAAGCCCTCAAGTCCAAAACGGACGCAAATTGGAAAACGGTGCGTAACAGGGTCGGAGTACCAATCAACAATGCGAGACAATGCGAAACGCGACTTTGTTTTACGAATACCTAATACGTCACAATCTTATCAATGAAAAACAGTCTGGTTTTAGACCCAAACATTCATTAGAAACAGTTCTTTATACTATTATTGCAAAATGGTTACGAAACATTGACAATGGAAAACTTACAGGTGTCTTATTTGTATAGATCTACGTTAAGCTTTTGATACAGTAAATCATAACGTATTACTTCACAAACTACTGTCTTTTGGAATATGTGAAAATTTATACAATTGGTTTAAATCTTATTTGACAAATATATCACAATGAGCTAGATGGAATGGAATTCAGTCCGACAAATTAGATATTGCAATATGAGTACATGTACCTCACGGATCAATACTTGGTCCTTTGGTTTTTTTATGCTATATGTAAATGACTATCCAGATTGCTTACAATACTCTGCAGCCCATATGTATGCGGACGATACAACCCAAGATGTCTCGGATAAAAGTATAGATGTTATAGAAAACAAATTACATATGGATCTTAAAAATACTTTGGAATGGAGGGATAAAAACAAACTTTACAATCAATCTCAAGAAAACGCAGTGCATGATAATTGGTACGGAAAAAAGATTAAGAAATTGTAGAAAACGTTCGATAAAAGTCGACAATATCGCCATCGAAAATGTATCATGTGCAAAACTACTTGGTGTTTATATTGACAGATGTGTCACGTGGTCTCAACATGTTGAAATTTTTATCCAAAAAACTTGAAAACAAAATAGGTGTATTATCTAGATTACGTTCATTCTTGTCAACTGAATCATTACTGGATTTTTTAATACAATTGTTTTTCCTCATTTTAACTACTGTTGTACTGTTTGGGGCAATATGAAAAACAAAAACGGTCTTTACAAATTATGCAAACTTCAAAAGCGAGCTGCTAGAGTGATTTTAAATAGAAATTTTTATACACCTACAACGGAAATGATGCAGCAACTTAGATGGATGCCTCTGTCAGACTATTTTATAGATAGAACGACTAGTATCATTCTTGTCTTCAAAGTTTTACATGGTCTAACCCCCGATTATTTAGATGTTTTACAGTATGTTCATGAAATTAGCAGTAGATCTACCAGATTAAGTCAAAGTAATTCATTATATATCCAGAGAGCAAAGACACAATATTTTAGAAGATCGTTTACAATTTACGGTTCACAGTTATGGAATATGCCATAATTTTTAAAATATTACCCAGAAAACTCTTAAATCCGCTTATCTTAGAAAAATTTTTCATTCGGGAAATTAAAACCATATAGATTTGTTTTTGATTATTTTCAGTTTTATTTTTTATTTATTTTCAGCTTTAGGTATGTAAATAGCGTACATGTATGTATACAACATACCTTCATATACTATTTTATATTGTATCTGTATAATACTGCTGTCTGTATATATGTTTTCAGGACCACAATGTAAACTAGTTTTTAAACTAATTGTGTTATCCTGTTTAAATAAAGGATATTATTATCATTATTACAAAAGTTGACAAAGCTAAAGCGATGGTATAGTTTCTGAGTTTAGATAATCTAAACAAACTAAATATAAAGGATAAGAAGACGTAATATACACCAATTATGTCTTCTGACAAGAGGATTTTCTTTTCAAGCATCTGTCGTTGGCGTTCAATATCACACAGCCTCTCATCTCTGTCGGCGCGGGTTAGAATTCCGCTCGCGCCAGTAAGTGCAAAAGTTTTCCAGTTTACTTACGGGAGGTCGGTGGTCTCTTCCCAGGTACATTGTATCTGGGTTCTCTCTTCCACCAATAAAAGCTGGGCGCCACCAGATAAATAAAGAATTGTTGAGTGTGGCGGAAAACAGCAAAACAACCAATCAGGCATCTGTCACAATTCTTGATCCATTTTTCTACATCTACGTTCATGACCATTTTAAAGAATCTGTGTTAATTAAGAAAATGCTCTATCCCTCCCTTAGTGGTCCATATTTTTGTGTTGTTCTGTTAAAGGAATCACTAGGTGTAAGTTGCTTTGGCAATACAAGATGACTGATGATGTCTGCATTCTAATACCCCTTTAACTAATTTGAAATTCCTTCACAGGTCTCCGTGGCCGAGTGGTTAGAGCATCGAGCTCAATATCAAATGGTCTCTCACCTTTGTCGGCGCGGGTTCGAATCCCGTTCGCGCCGGTAAGTGAGAAGGTTTCCCGGTTTACTTTCGGAAGGTCGGTGGTCTATTCCCAGGTACATTGTATCTGGGTTCTCTCTTCCACCAATACTTACTGGGCGCCACCAGATAACTGAAACATTGTTGAGTGAAAGGTGAAGATAACGAATAGTGATCAATCTCATAACTCCTACAAGCAATGTGGCGGAAAACATCAATCAATCAATCAATCGGACCTTCACGGGTCCATGTAGTCTTTGTCTTTCACGGGAGGTGTTCTTGCCTTCACTGCATTTACCTCGCTGATTCATTTACCTCGCTGATTCAGCCGAAGTTCTCTTAACTCTAGCTGGACCAATGGAGACTTCAACAATATCGAAACGTTCCACTGTTTCCACCATGTTAACAATGTATTAATTGCTGTACTTGCATAGGGTTGTATACTGTTTTGACTGTCTCAGAACTGATGTTCTTTTATGGAACGCTGGTAATGCAGAAACCCACCTTTGACCTGTTGCATAACTTTGCTGATGACAAAATGTATATTAGAGGATTGTTGTCTTTTTTTTTGCAGTGAACTTCTTCTGTCCATAGAGATAATCATAAAATTTCTCAGCAAATATTATTAATGCCCACTTCAAGCACAGAAATTTCAACTTCATTACAGGATGATTTTCCTCAGGTTTTCCTAAAGTTCTGCTTGCATAACTAATAACCCGCAGTTGACCACCCTGCTCCTGTCACAGACCTGCTCCTAAACCTTATGAACTAGCATGTATATGAAGCTCGAATTGCTATTTATAATCGGCAAGTTGTATTCGGCGCGTCCGCGTGACCGCCCGTCAATCGTGGTCAATGTTTACCTACTCAAATGAGCTTGGTTTTCTTTACTTTTTAGCTTTATCGCTTTTTTTTTTTTTTATGGAAATAGCCTTCGCAAATATCGAGCCCTATCAAATCTTTTTTCAAAGCCAACAAATTAATGACACTTAGTGTCTTTTAGCTATCGATATATATTTTGCTCTAAACTGTTTAAAGTTATATGAGAATTTACAATTTTAGGTGCTAGGATACAACACACAGTGATTTCCACTTTTATGACAAATACTTATTTACTAAATAAACAATTAAGAGTCTCTCCTCGGTGTCTAAATATTTAAAATCAACCGTCTGACTTTTATCGATTGTAATATACATAATTCCTACTCAAATTGTTAATATCATACATTTCAAATTATTTACCTCGCCTGGGCCCATTTGACTAAAGCCAGAGCCCTCCCCCTTCATCAACGACAATTTCTCCTAATGCCATATTAAACCGAAACCGCGCATACAGTGTATATAAGAACATAACTCACCCAAAGTCAATAAAAGCGTGCAATTGAGGGTTTCAAAATCATCGTTTATCGACCATTCAAAATATATATATGGGTAACATGCGTTTATTAATGGTAAATATCTGTTGAACACTCACCTCAAATTGTTTCAAGTTAAGTATGACAGATATTTTTTTTTACAGTAGGTCAAAGTATGGTATTTTTTTTTTTTTTTTGATTTTTGTCACATGTAACCTTCGTTACTGAGTCCTAGATATGTAAGATAAACATTAATTTTCCATGTATTATTCCACAACTTGTATTGGAATTGACTGAGCATATATTTTTCTAATTTGCGAAAGACAATAAATACAGGTTTTCAAAGAAAATATTTAATCAACACAATAAGAAATTATCTGCTGTAAAAGTCAGCAATAAGATTTAAAGAGCGCAAAATAAAAGACTAGATATCACTTTCAATATATTTGAAATGGCAGAAAATAAAATTGATTAACAAATATTCTCGAACAGTTCAATATGTATGAAACATGAAAACAAAAGACTAGCAATAGATATAGAACGATAGCTTTTTTGTATGTAAATGAAGTAGCGCTATAATTATGTAAGGTATGTTTCAACACTTACATAACAGTACATCCATGAACATATTATGCCAAAACGATGTCATCATCAGTTATTCTTTACGATTGATGTTGCAAAATTATAACGACATCACTTAATTCAATGGAAATACCAATTTTAATAGAAATATAACGTAGACAAGTAAAATTTTTTTTTACCAAATGTGTCTTTTCTTCTGAATTTGTTAATTTGCAATAAATATGTGATTAAAACAAAAGTAAAAGATTGATGTTTCGCTATATAAATGCTCATGATTCTTATAGAAATAACAGACATATTTTGAAACCTGGATTGCTCTTTGTTATAATAAAGAATGTAAGTAACGTATGTTTCTTATTTTTCCTTTCATTACTATAAACACATCATTTCTATTTAAAAAATGGAAAGAAACATATTTACCCATTTCTAACAATCTGTTTACAATAATAATATAAAGAAAATGTTTAATTTCCCAACATTTTGATTAAATGTATACCGAATCGTATGTTTTTGTTGCTTATTTTGGAATACCTTTCCATAGAAACTGTCAGTATAATCCACCACGCGGTGTTATGAATGAATATTTAATGTGAACCTTAAGACATAGATGTCCCCTATTGATTTTGAGATCAAAAGGACAACGGTTAAACTACTCTGGACATACACTATTGTCCGTTGAGAAGTCTTTCCTTGATAGACATCAAACTTGAAACACTGGTGCCCCCTTATGAATAGATGACCCCCATTGGATTTCAAGTCACAAGGTCAAAGGTCATACAAAATTACTCAATTGACCAGTTGCTTATAAGTATTTTGAGAGACAAGACTTACATGTATCATTATGGTAGCTTTGACCGGTAGTTAAACCTTTATTTTCACTGTCTATACAGACATTCTACCTTGTCAGTATTGCCACAAGGGGAGCATTTAATATTATTTCTAAAACATTTTTTCATGGTTGTTCTTATGTTTTAATACATTTTTTTCATGGTAGTTATTCTGTACTTCTGCTCTCACAAGCGCCATTTCTGAAAAAATAAATGAATAATTAAAAACAAGTAGAATAATATTACGTAACGGAATTTCTGGTAACATACGTTACACTCAGACAAAATATTTTTTAATGATTTCTCTATAAGATTGCATAGAACAGTCATCAGAGATTAATCCCATCATTTCTAAGATATATTATGAAAAGTTGCTGAATTCTAGCAAATTGATAAATGTAGAGTTGCATAGTTACATGTATCATAAATAAGACAGTAGCAGAGAAAAACATGGCCTGTATTTCTTGCAGAGGATATCTGTATATGCTAGTGAATACGGGAACAAAAACACATTTGTTTCTTCATAACATAGTTGATATTCAACAAACATATCGTTAATGATGATATTTTGTCAAAATGTAGTTCAATATTTGATGTCTAATCAAGCATTTCATTAAGTAGCATACGTTACGTTGAGTAACGTATGTTCCCAGCGTTCTACTCAATGCAATTCTTACACCAGAGGAATTTCGAGATACATGTATTTGGAATACGATATACATTCTTTGATATCAGAAGAACAAATTCAGACCAAAACATTCCATTTGCTTAATCAATATTGTATATCAAACATTGCAGTTGTTGTAACAGTACTTACCGTAAGAGAAAATTAATCCTAATTCTCAAAGTTTAACACGTATTGACTTTCAAACTCAAATGTTCATAGTAGACGTTCATGTCGTATACCACATCATGCAGACAGAGAGCAAAAATACGCGGGAAATTGTTATATCATTCCCTTTAATTAATTTCTCGGTAACGAATGTTACATCACGAATGTTACATCTTGACACGTTTGTCAAATTTCAGACCAACCAATGACTTCTGCAAAAGAAATGTTTATATTTTCATTCTCTGTACACTACAAGATTTTCATAAAAGGGGTAACATTTGCTCTGCAAATACGTTTTCATAAAAAGTTTATTGTATCGTATGTTACATTTCTAAAATCGAAATGCAAAATTTTGAAAATAATGATAACTTCTCTTCAATACCACATCCAAATATCGCTTGATGAATATTTTCCCAAAGTTTTTGAATAATTTAGCGCCAAAATAGATCAAAAACATAAAGATAATACGAAATCTTTGTCCATACATTGGGTGTTTAATTGACCCTATGATCACATAATATAATCTGGTTACATGGAGTAATCTACCAGGTATATACCACTGCTTAAAATCATACGCAAAAGGTGTTAAAACTTTTATTGAATGAAAAATTAGGAAATACAAATGATATTAACGCAAAGAAAATTAAAAAACACGCTCTCGGATTTTTATATTTGCTTGTTCAATTTTAAAAATTGAGTCGGCGACAGTCACGTATGTTACAAAATTAGGGTATCTACGCTTCCTACCAAGTTTATAAGTAAAGGGGGAATAAAAAGTATACCATGCCTAGGGAGGTTATGGGTCCATGAATGTATAGCACACATCGATTGCACGCTTTTATTGACTTTGAGTGAACTGGTACTTGATGTATTCGGAAGGGAGTGGTAAAATTTCAGATAAACTGGCCAATATTTGCATTATATATGAGAAGTGATTTAATTTATACATTGACGTACAGTTCATTGTTAAACCACAGGCTTCGGGCATGGATTATGCACACCCCCACTTTTCTGATCTGGGATCAACACTCTTATTTTCCTTTTATAATTATGGTGTTAAGGCTAACGGGAACCTCTGTTAGATATTAGTAAAAATAACTCGCGCTATCAGTGATGGTATCTCTTCTTACAATCGCTGAAAACGTGATTTATAACATATTTAAATGATGGTTAATGTATATTTACAATGCATAAGTTAAATAGGTGTGTAGAAGGTTGGGGGGGGGGGGGGGGGGGGGGTCGTGTTACATGATCCACCATGCCTCAAGTGTCTGTGTATATATTACATCTACCCCTGTTGTGACCTCACCACGTGAGATTTCTGGTGAAACGTACGATTAAAAATAAGCGATAAATTTTCTTTAGAAAAATTGTGATGCGCGGACGCGCCGAATACAAATAGCCTTATAATCTGCAAAATAGGTGCATTTGCCATGTAATGTTTCGGCTTATTAAATGCTGCTGACCCCAAATTCATCCTTCCACTTCTGTTCTAACCCGTTTCGTCTTTCATTCTGTGGAGGCATAATTTCCTGTAAAGGTCTAACAATTTTTCTGAAATTCTTAATGAGCGTCTGTAGAATCCTGTAAATCCAACGAATTTTCTTACCTGGGTAGAATGAATAGGAACTGCCCATTCTAAATCCTCCATGACCTTTTTTGGATCTGTAGATATGCCTTGATGCATGTATCATACAAAGAGTCCAACATATTTTACCTCTTTTTATCGTATAAATTGCATTTCGTTCGATTCCTCTTGGGACTGCATTCCCTTATTCCACGACAGCTCAGTGGTAGAGTGTTCGCTTCGTAACCGGAAGGTCGTGAGTTCGAGCCCCGTTCGTGCCATGGCCGCGTCAAACCTAAGACGTTAAAATAGGTAGTGAATGCTCCTTCGCCAAACACTCGACATCACTTGTCGTTCGGATATTAAGTTAAGACGAACGTCCCGTGTCACGGCAGGCGTTGGCACCATAAATAACCCTTACTGCTATGGCCCTGAACCCTAAGCATAGGTCTATTTCCTACTTTACCACCAGCTGGGAACGTCTCCATACAAGTGAAATATTCTCGACGAGACGTAAGACAATCAATCTATATGCTGCTCATAAAAATCCGAAAAAAATTATGAAATCATCCAAATATATGACACATATTTCAATGTTCAAATCTCCTAAGCATTCTTCCATCAAATTTTGATAAGTTGCCGAAAGGTAAACTATTAGATTAAAATAAAATCGGTCCGACTGCGTTAATGACTATCTAGGCTGAAGCTATTTTGTTATATTAGGGGCGGATCCAGGAACTGCGGTTACGGGGCGCCACTTTATGAGGCAGGGGGTTTGGGGGCCGCCTTGAGGCCCCCAGTGGTTCCAGGGCGAAGCCCTGTTGGGGACCAAGGGGGCGAAGCTCCTGGATTTTATAGATTTTATAGGGCTTGAAATATGTCTCTAATTTAAGTCATTTGTACTATTTTCTATCATTCTTAATAAGGTGAAATTACTAAAATGACGCAAATTTTAAGGCGTTTTGGAAAAAATTAAGTTCTCCCAATTAAGTAATTCAAGAAATCAAAACTTTTGTCATTGATTTCTCTGGGAATAGAAGAAACTATTGCTTCTTTTATCGTTTAGTACATTTTTCTAAAGAAGATGCCACGATTTACCTTATTGAAAATTTTAGGGGGGGGGGGGGAGACACGATCCGCCACTGGATATCCCGATTTCATAGCCAAAACTGAGAAATACTTCGATCTTGAAAGTGTGTCAAGAATATTTTCGATCCTGTGAAGGTCATGTGAATCTTTGATGAAGGTCATATGAATCCCTGATTAATCTCTTGTTGGGCATCCCATAATCTATACACACCCTAATGTTAACGTTGTCATTTTTTTCTGTACAAGAACAACATTTGATGCAAATGTTGAACCTATCTTCCTAATTATTCCTGTAGTTATCAAATGTTCCATATATTTTCTAACTTCATCTATCATTGATAGATGACGGGATTAGTCTATATACCTGTTTCATCCAGTAAATTAATTCTTTTTTTAAAAATTCTATATAATGGCCGAAGTCAGTATCTCCTTTAGAAAATATATCCTTATAATCCCTGAGCAATCTCCATATATCCTCCATCAACTAATGTTCCTGATCTGATCTGGTTGGTTTGTATTTTATCAGACAGGAGCAGCTATACTTCACAAAGCAACAACTTTGACTGAACTGATACCATCCGTGTAGCTATATTGGACATATGGACATCAGCTTGTCCTGTCTGGGATATAAAAAAGCCTTATTTTGGGGACTATATCTAAATTCTTTCGCAAAAATAGACTTTTTCGTATGTTCCAAAATAGCATACTGGAGTCCTAAATTTTGCAAATGCTTACTTCCACCTCTGGTATATCCAGTGATCCGTGTTTGTCCGACTCTCTATTTTACATTGCTTATAGGCGATTGATCACTATTCGTTATCTTCACCTTTCATGCATTGCTTAGCTCTTCACGAACAACATATGCCAGAAGTGGTGTAAATCAAAGGTGGATTCTAAACTATTATAAAGAACTTTTGGTAAATTTGAAATCACAAACCTTTTCACAAATCAACATCCAAACGTATGCATTTTCAACACTTTACACGGTCACTCCTCACAGGGGATGCTTACTCTTCCTAGGCACCTGATCCCACCTCTGGTGTGTCCAGGGGTCCGTGTTTGCCCAACTATCTATTTTGTATTGCTTGTAGGAGTTATGAGATTGATCACTGTTCGTTATCTTCACCTTGCATTAAAGACTAGACTTTTTGACATCATAGACAGTTGCTTCTAGAACAAAAATGAAAAAGGGAAATTCATTTCTAGTGATCAGTTATCCAAATAATTACTTTGTTAAACGCCACTCTGATTCCGCGTACAAGTACTCTGAAGTTGAAATAAAAACAAAGTACGCTGGAGTTCCTTATTGACAATATCTTCGTAGTCTTTGGTGATTAGGTCTTCCAACGGAAACATTCCACCGAATACAAAATGCTATTTCACATTTAATCCATAACGAAAAACATGTGCCTGTAGGCAGAACACTAGGCCTATTTAGACGACGTCCTTTCCCAAAACGGACGTCACAATATGGTTTGATAAAGCTATTTTTCAACGGTTACATGTATAATAGTGGAAATGTACCCGAATAGGAAGATATTGGGTTCGACAACCGAATGCAAAGGATTTTAAAAAAGAATTGATCAACGTAAAGCTACTACAATTCCATATGTGTATTTACTCCAAGGCTAATATCGTGCACGTGCTGTCATGCGATACGACTACATAATTATATATTTATTTGAAGTAATTTTCTAATTTCATCGGAGAAGAAGTTGTTTAAAAATAACTTGCAAAAAACAGAACATATATATACTTTGGAATAACTTGTTCCTATCCTTCAGTTCAATTTACCTGTATTATACATCGCTTTTGTATTACATGTTTAAATATTTGTACCTGTGGGCATGTTATTTTCAACCAGTTACATGTATTTGCGTGATGATTTATTTTTGTACATAATGTACGTGCACATGATTGAAATCTCCTTTTACATAGTACCTTTAACAAGCCAGTATAAATTGTTTACGCTTTGTGCAACGGTTGACTCATTGGGTCTAGTTCAATTACTCGCTTCAAGCTTACATTTCCACAAACATTAAATGTTACCATAAAATCAGATCAACGTTCTCGGCACACTGATTTGACTGCGGATAACTCCGTTTACCTGATCAGGATATGGGGCTCACGGCGGGTGTGACCGGTCAACAGGGGATGCTTACTCCTCCTAGGCAACTGATCCCACCTCTGGTGTGTCCAGGGGTCCGTGTTTGCCTAACTATCTATTTTGTATTGCTTGTAGGAGTTATGAGATTGATCACTGTTCGTTATCTTCACCTTGCATCAATCGAACTTCACATGTAGAAAATGGTGGAAAAACTACATTGTCAAATGAAACGGGGAGTCTTGCTCCTCTGATGCTACATGCCTGCCATAATTCTGTTTGTAGATTCACCTCAGATGTGTTAATTGATTTATCATGTGTATTGGAACGTGGTCTATCTCAAAGTCCTATTTAGAAATACAAATAAATATTTACATCATGAAATCGTAGAACAGGTGTTCAAGCAGAGCGTGATTTTCACGTACATTGTGACCTTTTCTTTCCGGCATTAGCAAACTACCCATATCCACCGTTCTCTTAGCATTTAGTTGCATTTGAACAAAATATCACTAAAGATTACTTTATATGGGCATGAGTTATAAAGAACTGCCTTTTTGGATTTCCAGATCACGGATCTTTATTGCATGTCACCCTTCCCATACTAAACGTAACATTCCATACCACATGGCTAGACAGATATGTACAATAACTACTGATACTTCATTATGGTAAAAAAAATTCTGGAGGAATTGAAATTATACCTTCGGCGACAATTTTATCCAGAAAATGATGGAAATAAAAAAGCACGGAACACACCAATATCTATCTTAAGAAACTCCCGTCACGAAGAGAACGACATGAACAACGATATTCCTTTTGTAGTTACGCATAACCCTTGCAACCACAATAATTGTGGAACAGCTAGAAGAGTTTTCCAGTCTCAAAAACACAATAAAAGATTCTCAATTAAAAACAAACAGCTCCTAAACTTAATAGAATTCTATCGAAATGGACTATTCATGAGAACAGATTTAATTTTACAAAATGATTCATTGCAGTCCTTTGTCTATACAAATTTAGCCCTCTTTTGCAATAATTTGGTAAGAGGACCAACTGTTGAAGAAAAATTTGGACAAACTTTTCTGTAAAAACCTGCCATGCTCAAAAATCTCATGAATTCTTTCTTGTTTGTAGGAATCGGGAACTTTGCAATAGCCTTCATTTTAGCCACAATCGGTGTAACATAACCTTGACGTACTTTATGACCTAAATACTCTACAAGTAGCATGACAAAAGTTACTTTTTGTAAGGTTCACTGTTAAATTTGCTCTACATTGTCAAATGAAACTGGGAGTCTGGTTCCTCTGATGCTACATGCCTGCCATAATTCTGTTTGTAGATTCACCTCAAATGTGTTAATTGATTTATCATGTGTATTGGAACGTGGTCTATCTCAAAGTCCTATTTAGAAATACAAATAAATATTTACATCATGAAATCGTAGAACAGGTGTTCTAGCAGAGCGTGATTTTCACGTACATTGTGACCTTTTCTTTCCGGCATTTGCAAACTACCCATATCCACCGTTCTCTTAGCATTTAGTTGCATTTGAACAAAATATCACTAAAGATTACTTTATATGGACATGAGTGATAAAGAACTGCCTTTTTGGATTTCCAGATCACGGATCTTTATTGCATGTCACCCTTCCCATACTAAACGTAACATTCCATACCACATGGCTAGACAGATATGTACAATAACTACTGATACTTCATTATGGTAAAAAAAAAATTCTGGAGGAATTGAAATTATACCTTCGGCGACAATTTTATCCAGAAAATGATGGAAATAAAAAAGCACAGAACACACCAATATCTATCTTAAGAAACTCCCGTCACGAAGAGAACGACATGAACAACGATATTCCTTTTGTAGTTACGCATAACCCTTGCAACCACAATAATTGTGGAACAGCTAGAAGAGTTTTCCAGTCTCAAAAACACAATAAAAGATTCTCAATTAAAAACAAACAACAGAAAGAAGGCTCCTAAACTTAATAGAATTCTATCGAAATGGACTATTCATGAGAACAGATTTAATTTTACAAAATGATTCATTGCAGTCCTTTATCTATACAAATTTAGCCCTCTTTGCAATAATTTGGTAAGAGGACAAACTGTTGAAGAAAAATTTGGACAAACTTTTCTGTAAAAACCTGCCATGCCCAAAAATCTCATTAATTCTTTCTTGTTTGTAGGAATCGGGAACTTTGCAATAGCCTTCACTTTAGCCACAATAGGTGTAGCATAACCTTGACCTACTTTATGACCTAAATACTCTACAAGTAGCATGACAAAAGTTACTTTTTGTAAGGTTCACTGTTAAATTTGCTCTCGCCAGAATATCGGAGAATGCACGCATGATTTGGAGATGTTCCTCCCATGTGTCGCTGTAGATGATATCATCATCAATGTAGGCTTCACATCCTTGAAGGTCATTTAGAAGGAAATAATTCATCCGCTAAAAGGTCGCTGACGCATTTGTCATAACAAACTTTTTGTATTGGAAACGGTCATCAGGAGTCCCAAATGCAGATATTTCTTTGGCTCCCTCAGTCAACGGCACTTGCCAGTAACCCCTCAACAGGTTAAATTTACTAACAAATTTGGCATTTCCGATTTTGTCAATATACATGTAGTCATCAATTCTAGGAATCGGATAAAAGTCTGTTTTCCTGACAGAATTCACTTTTCGAAGGTCAGTACCTAATCGGTAGGTGCCATCAAGGTTCGGTACTAGAATGCAAGGTGAGCTCCAGTCACTTTTACTTGGTTCGATAATGTCATTGTCCAGCTTGTACTGCAATTTTAATGGATTTATACGATAGGGATGCTGCTTGATGGGCAAAGCGTCACCAACTATAACATCATGACAAGCAGCATATGTCTTTTGTGGAGCAATCGAGAAAATTGAAGGACAATTAGCCATGAGACATTGAACTTGTTCTCTCTGGTCAATATTCAAATGTCCTAGTTTGGTATCCAGATTAGCAAGAATTTCGGAGTTCTTTAAACGGACATTCTGATTTAAGTCTTTTTCACAAGTTTCTACACTAATTTCATTCTCAGTACAATTTTGTAATGTTTTAACGTTGGCTAAAGTGGAAACTGATTTTACAGAATTTCGGTCACATCTATGAAAATACTCTTTCAACATGTTAATGTGACAAACTCGTTTTTCTTTACGCTGGCCAGGTGTCTTAACTACATAGTTCACATCACTAAGCTTGGTTTCAGTTTCATAAAGATCATAATATCTGGCCTGCAAAGGATGACCAGGAACAGGCAAAAATACACGAACCTTATCACCTGGTTTAAAAACTCTGTTCCTAGCATCTTTGTCATACCAAACTTTCATTTTGGCTTGAGAACTCTTTGAGATTTTCGTGGGCTAATTTGCAGGCAAGTTTCTCTTTGAAGTTAGACACATAGTCTAAAACGTTAAGAGCACTAGTTTCAGTTAGCCATTTTTCTATCATCAATTTCAAAGGACCTCTAATTGTATGGCCTAACACTAATTCAAAGGGACTGAATCTTAGGGACTCTAAACTGTTTCTCTAACAGCAAATAAAACAAGGTGAATCCCTTCATCACAGTCTTTATCATCCTGATAATATGTTTTCATCATTATAGTTTTATGTGTTTGATAGAAGCGTTCAAGTGCCCCTGAGACTCGGGATGATAAGCATTAGAATTATACTGTCTAATACCGAACTCGTACATGACCTGTTGAAACAACCCTGACATAAAATTTGAACCTGGATCTGACTGAATAGCTTTAGGCGCTCCTACAAAACTGAAAAACTTGGTAAGGGCCTTGACTATGGTTTCTGTCTTAATATTCCTAAGAGGTATAGCTTCAGGGAATCGAGTGAACGTACACATGATAGTATGTAAATACTGGTTCCCTGACCTAGTTTTAGGCAAGGGTCCTATACAACCTATTAACACCATACTGAATGGTTCTTCGAATACTGGAATGGGTTGTAGAGGGGCAGATGGAATTTTCTGATTAGGTTTACCTACCATTTGGCAAACATGACAAGACTTGCAAAATTCAGAAACACCCTTTCTTAACTTAGGCCAATAAAAATGACTCAGAATCCTGTTACAAGTCTTATTGACTCCTAAATGACCTGACGTGGGTCTATCGTGAGCCAAACTCATGATGTTCCTACGATATATTACTGGGATCACTATCTGGTGAACGACCCGCCATCAGGTGGTCGCCATTTTTGCTTAAGGATCCCGGCGTTGGTATAAAAAGACTCTCCAACTTTAGCGCCCTCTTCTGGTGTAAGTGCCCTCTTGCTCAGTTGAATAATATCAGGGTCCTTATTTTGCTCAGACAGAAGCTGCTCTCTACTGAGGGCGTCCTTGTCCTCGTTTAAATGTATATTGGGACCAACATCGTCACTGGTTTTCTGTAAAGACTCACTAATAAATGGCTGTCTGTTTTCATATGAACTGCGATCAAGGTCAAACAGAAAAGTGTCACTTAGTTCAATATCTTGAGATGAACCAGCTGTGTTGAGGGATTGAACATGGTCAGCCTCGACTTCTTTTCTTCTGATCATAGATCTAGTAACAGCTGGATATAGGTCGTCGTCTTCTTCATCAGACGCGACATTGGAAGTGATTCTCTCACAAACTATAGGATCTGGTATGACTTTACCACCAGCTAACTCGTTGCCTAGCAACAAGAAAACACCCTGAACAGGAACAGTAGGTCGAACACCCACGATAACTGGTCCTGTAATTAAATCTGATTTCCGATAAATTCTATGTAAGGGAACATGAATGACGCCTAGCTCAACACCCTGTAATTAAACTGACCCACCAGTAGACGTCTGCTCAGACAAAGGCAAATAAAGTCTGTACAGCACCAGTATCTCTCAAAATCTGAACTGGTTTAACTTCTTTAGAGTCACTGAGTGAAACAAATCCCTGAGACAAAAAGGGCTTATAATCCTCCCTAGAATTAACAGAACTGGACTTTGAACCCTGAACATCAAGAGCTTCAGAACAAAACGAAACAAAGGCTTTCCTATCAATTCTAAATGCTGTACAAGCATGTGACTGTGGTTTGTCGAGGTGATTTTTTCCCCTTAAGCTTAGAGCATTCACTAATCAGATGACCTTTTTTCTTACTATTAGTACAAGTAGGAAGCGATCCTACGCCAGAGAAACTTTCAGAACGTCCTGACCTTGGACGTGACGTAGAACCACTGTGAGGTGGTGACTGGGAACTAAATTGAACCTCCGAAGCACTCTTTTTATCTGAGTCTACACGTTTTGATGAACTAGTAGCTTAAGATTTTGCTACAAAATTTTTCTTATGAGAGAGAAAGAGTATAAGTATCTGAAATAACTACGGCTTCCTCAAGAGTTCTCACAGTCTTATCTTCTAAATGTGTTCTCAAATATTGATGAGTTGACGAAGGTTGTTGAAATTTGCATTAATTCTATTAGATCTCAACCATCGATCAAATAAATCTTCTTTTTCTCTAGCAAACTCTAAATATGTTTGATTGTCAAATTTTCAGAATTTTTGTCTGTACGCTTCGGGTACTAATTCATCAGCTTTTAATATTGCGGCCTTGACCTTGTCATAATTTGAACTTTCAGCTATGGCCAGCGCCGAGTAAACTTCGGCTACTTTGCCAACCAAAACACTTAGTAACAAAGTGGACCAAAATTGCCGTGGCCATTTCAAATTTTCTGCAACTTTTTCAAACTGAGGGAAATATTTATCAACTGCTTTTTCTTGAAATTTCGGGACTAACCTGATATTTTTAGCTGCATCAAATTCATGTGTGACAGGCAAGGCTTCAGATTTTTGTTGTAATTTTATTTTTTTATGCCCCCGAGATCGAAGATCGAGAGGCATATTGTTTTTGTCCTGTCTGTCATTCTGTCAGAAACTTTACAACATTTTTTACCCTGTGACCTTGGAGTTTGACCTACCTTTTGAAAACTTTAACCTTGCAAATAACTTTTGAACATTGAGTGCTAGAGTTTTGATATTTCACATGAGTATTCCTTGTGACAAGACCTTTCCGTAGGAACCAACATTGTTTTACACTTAACCTTGGAGTTTGACCTACCTTTTGAAAACTTTAACCTTCCTAATAAATTTTGAACCGTGAGTGCTAGAGCTTTGATTTTTCACATAAGTATTCCTTGTGACAAGACCTTTCCGTGGATACCCAAATGTTTGACCCTATGACCTTGACAATGAAGTTTGACCTACTTTTAAAAAAATGACATTGGTCATAACTTCTAAATGGTAAAGTTATATTAGAGCTTTCATGAGCATTTCTTGTGGCAATATCATTCTACTGGTACCAAGATATTTGTCCTTGTGACATTGACCATCTATGGAATTGGCCATTATCGGGGGCATTTGTGTTTCTCAAACATATCTTGTTCTCATTCAAATTGCATTCTTTCTCGCTCAAATTGTGTTTCAGTTTTTTTCTCTCTCTCCCTCTGATTTTTCTTCCCTGTCTGTCTCTGTCTTTGTCTCTCTCTCTCTCTCTGCTTTCATTTTCTGCTCGTCTTTCTTTCGCTCTCTCTCTCTCTCTGCAGCCTCCCTTTCATTTTCTAGTTTTATTTTCTCAATTTGCATTTTCTGACTTTCTCTTTCTAATTTTAATTTTTCTAATTCCAACTGAAATTCGAATTCCGACATTTTAGCTGGTTCGACTGATTGTTTTGGAAAATCGTATGACTCAAAAATATTTTCTTCTACAAGGTTTTTAGCGACTGTAACTTTGTTGTTTCGCATTGAAGATATAATCTCTAACCCGATTGATTGATTGATTGTATCTTACTTATATATAACGTCTCATCCGAGAATTTTTCATTCATATGGAGACGTCACCAAGACCGGTGAAGGGCTTCAAATTTAGACCTATGCTCGGCGCGTACGGCCATTGAGCAGTGAGGGTTCTTTAGCGTGACATACCTACTGTGAGACGAAGCATCCGTTTTAAGGTCATCTCCGAGGACCCATGACATTCACACCTGATGCCGAGCGTTTGGCGATGGAATTGTCACTACCTGTTTTAACGACTTAAGTCTGCCGCGGCCGGGATTCCGCATGCGGGGCGAACGCTCTAAACTCTCGGCCACCGCGGCGGTTCTCTGTAACCCGAAGTGTACAGCTAAACTGATCAACTCATCTATTTTTAAGGCATTGAATACCTGAACATATGGCGAGTCAAGACAATCTGTAACCGAATAACATGGTCAATCCTGCTGTTTATGAAATTCAAAAATTCAGAAAAAATGAAATTGAAATCTTTAAAAAAAAAAATGCGATGTATTTTTTTTTAAATCCCGGACGAGCCCCCAATTCTGTTATGGGTCAAAACAAACCCTTAATATAGCGTAGCAGAATTTACTAACAAAAGTCAATTAAACTATCAATAAGATTTATTTACAATTAAAAATTGAAAGAAAGTTGTTACAAAAGCAAAATCTTAACTTACGATAGTTGAACAATAAATCCAAACAGAATTTACACACACACAAATAGTAAGTCCAAACTCGTAATTCATAGTATGATAATCCAGCATATCTAACTAGAGCTTTTCTTTTTATCAAAAGAATTCCAGACTGTGAGTGTATATATAATGGCAATGGATTTTTTAGTGCAATCTTGAAAGACTAAATGATGCAACCATTACGTAATCTTTCTACTAAAAATAACACTGAGTCTAGAACAATCTCGGTCACAGGTGTCAATGACAATTAAATATCTATTCACTTTGTAGAACAATCTAGGCCAAATAGCAATACACCACATTATGACGTCACAAAGAACAATTACTTCCGTCCTGATATGTTGATGTTACTTGGCTATTGTATTTCATTTCATAACTTCTGAAAAGGCATTAAAGCCGAAAACGCAAACAGTGAAATGTTATTCATTGCTATAATTGAACAATCCTGATGAAAACGCCAGTTTCTCAACATTACATTCTTCACATTGGACTTGTTATGCTAATGTGTATTGGTAGATTTAAGTGTGTCGTCTGCTTATTCAGACAATGATTCAAACACCCTCACATCAATATCAATTTGTCTTCACAATACTTATTTAAGAAATTACATGCAATGTTTAAATAAAGAACATATTTCAAACTGTTGGTGGCGACAATAAATTAAGTTATTTTTGAAAGGTGAATTAATGGTAACTTCATTAAATTACTGATACAGTACGTTTCAATTACCATTTTGTTACCATTCAGTTAAATGAATGGCAGAAACATTAATTTCTAATCAAGCTTACACGTGTTACAACACCATAAACAGAAATCACCCAGCAGCAACGTCAGATAGCACTCACCTGGAAATTAGTGTTCATACAGGTATCACGGACTCAGGTGTTTATGTGGTAGTGTGAGTGGTATGGCATTCTACTAGTTCTGGCTAGTAGGTTAACCCTTTAACTCGATTGGTAGAGTGCTGGACTTGTGTGTCACAGTCCCGGATTCAAATCCTATCAGCCAAGTCTCCGTTACATTTGGCGCACACGTTGGGACCTAGGTTATCTCGGGCGGGTGAAAGAGATTGTCCTCAGTACTTCGCACCACCGGTGTTGGTACTCCGAAAGAGTCAGGGACGACTCTTAAAAGGGAGGGGGACAATGTGGTAATGTGAGTGATATGGCGTTCCAACTAGCCCTGGTTAGTGGCTTAACCCTTTAGTTCCATTGGTAGAGTGCTGGATGTGTGTGCCAGAGACCCGGGTTCAATTCCCATCTTGCTACCTAACTGATTAGCCGCTTCGAACGACGTAAAATATTGAATAAACAGGAAAAACACTTCATCTATAACCCTCTAATGACAGGGTTGTATATTGTTTAAGGTCCCGTCCAAGAATGTTTCACTCATATCGAGATGTCACCATTGTCGGCGAAGGACTGCAAAATTTAGACCTATCCTCAGCGCTTACGGCCTTTGAGCAGGGCGAAATCTTTATCGTGCCAAACCTGTTGTGACTCGGGACCCCGGTTTTTGTGGTCTCATTCGAAGGACCTCCCCCATTTAGTCGCCTCTTACTACAAGCAAGGGGGTACTGAGGACCTATTCTAACCTGGTAAACATAGTCTTTACCTAAGTGAGTACAAAGTAGGGGTTCGAATTTCAACAGCTGCACATTTTGTCCATTACAACACAAAGTTAGAGGGTCGGGTCAATGGATACATAGGAAACAAAACTCTGATGGTGAATCTAAAAGGAAACGAATTTAAATTTTAAATGTTCAGAACTCGAGGGTAGTGCAACCTTAGTTTCATGTAATATTTCTATTTCAGATCATGAATACAAACAGAGTGAACAAGAGTAGGGAAATTTACGTTTCTATCACCATCTTCCTCATGATTGGTAAGTTCAATGTTGTTGCATTACACAATATACCATAAAGCGTTTATTTGGTTGAATTTTGATTTTAGTCTCTTTTTTTGGAGATATGTTTCTAATTGTTAAAAAAACAATTTGACAACCAAACTAAAGCTTTAAAGACAAAGATTCGAGCACAAATAAGTAGGCAGAATTTTCAGCGTCGAAGAAAAACCTTCTTGTAATTCCGACGATCGTCCAATTTTATCTTAATCTTATGATTCTCTGTGCGGTGTAATTGTGTATGGGTGTAAATGTATACTTGATCTTATGATTCTCTGTGCGGTGTAATTGTGTATGGGTGTAAATGTATACTTGATCTTATGATTCTCTGTGCGGTGTAATTGTGTATGGGTGTAAATGTATACTTAATCTTATGATTCTCTGTGCGGTGTAATTGTGTATGGGTGTAAATGTATACTTAATCTTATGATTCTCTGTGCGGTGTAATTGTGTATGGGTGTAAATGTATACTTGATCTTATGATTCTCTGTGCGGTGTAATTGTGTATGGGTGTAAATGTATACTTAATCTTATGATTCTCTGTGCGGTGTAATTGTGTATGGGTGTAAATGTATACTTAATCTTATGATTCTCTGTGCGGTGTAATTATGTATGGGTGTAAATGTATACTTAATCTTATGATTCTCTGTGCGGTGTAATTGTGTAGGGGTGTAAATGTATACTTGATCTTATGATTCTCTGTGCGGTGGAATTGTGTATGGGTGTAAATGTATACTTGATCTTATGATTCTCTGTGCGGTGTAATTGTGTATGGGTGTACATGTATACTTGATCTTATGATTCTCTGTGCGGTGGAAATCTTTATGGGTGTACATGTATATACTTAATCTTATGATTCTCTGTGCGGTGTAATTGTATATCCGGGATGACACGATGACGAAACTGTATTTGTTTGGAAGTGGTGAATTTGATAGACTGCATTTTATATCTTTACAATATGTGAACGTTATAATGAACTTATTTTCAAATACAACCTGTCGCTCCGTCGAATACTGTGTGATATGCTTCATACCAGTGGTTAGGCCGTTCTTCACATACTGATTACTCTCAGAGGGTTCATGGCGGATGTGACCTGTAAGGAGGGGATGCTTACTCCTAAGCACTTGATCCCACCACAGGTGATCCAGGGATCCGTGTTTGTCCTGCTCTTATATAATTTTGTATTATTTATGAGATTGATCAGGATATAGGGCTCACGGCGGGTGTGACCGGTCAACAGGGGATGCTTACTCCTCCTAGGCACCTGATCCCACCTCTGATGTGTCCAGGGGTCCGTGTTTGCCCAACTATCTATTTTGTATTGCTTGTAGGATTTATGAGATTGATCACTGTTCGTTATCTTCACCTTGCATTGAGCACTGTTCATTATCGTCACCTAGCATTATTCTAATATCGTGTGGATCCGGCAGGTGTGGCACGATAAAAATCCAAGTTGAAAGCAGTTTGAAAAAAAATAATTAAAAGCCCCGCTGGACTCGAACCCGCGATCTACAGTTTAGCAGTCGACATGCTAACGTACTGAGCTTCTCGGCTAGGCGATAACTTCATAAATGAATAGACAAATATTGCTAATATTCATATTTTCATCCATGTTTTAAAAGTAAGGCAGCCTTTATGACAATGTAGAGTACCTCCTTGATGTCTGTTTCTATGTTATCTTGCAGTGACATTCATCGGCGCCTGGACCCCATACGCTTGTATGGCATTATACATCAGCATAACTAAAAGTAACCAGATAAATTTGGTCTGTGTTGCTATTGCACTGATTCTCGCCAAAAGTGTCCCAATATGGAATCCTTATATCTACTTCTTGAGAGATAAACAATTTAATTCTGAGTGCCAAAAATTGATACCTTTCCTAACAAGAGTTCCCTTCTGGCGTACCAGACCAAGGAACCGGGACGAGGTGTTGCAACTTCAACGAACAGTAGTGCGGGATTGCGCAACCACCAATGTCTGACAAGTGGTGAAAGTTTGCATACAGTGTGTATACATATTTTGTTTCTGGTTTAAAGGGATCTCTACCTAGTCCGACTGTTAAGAAGAAATCATGTCGGGAAGTGGTGTTTCATCCACCTTTTTGCAACTGAAAGACGGATTAAGACGGTGATTAAAGTCTCTAAATTTCCTATATATATTCATGTAGATTTTGTGTTGAAATATTTAGACACTGTCTACACTCAAATTTTGATTTACGACTTTTGTATACTTAGTACAGCGGTTCATGTACGTATTCAAAGTAGTTTCCTCTCACATTTGCCCTAATGATATCACGTTCATATCTAGATGATTTCTTGAATAGAGACATTAACGAGAAGCTAACAATTTAACTTCAGGACAAACGAAATGAGTCCAGCTCCTCCTTCGCCAACTTTCAATTTTCATATAGAATATTCCACTATCGCCTGCATACGGCGTTTTTATTTCCCATCATATTCGACACGCGCGAACACTTTCTGCGTATGATCAAATTTTACATCGAAACAGGTAGCTGACAAATAAATTGATGTTACAGGTGTTTCAACAGTGTCGTTTAATGTCTGCGTTTCGCAAAAACTACATGGTTGTTATAATAATCTGATTGGCAAATGCAACCGGTATTTGGTCAAATCTTGTGTGACATGTTTTTCTCTTTTTTTGGGGTTGTTGTTGTTGTTGTTGTTTTTTTGTTTTTTTTGTTTTTTTTTTTTTGTTTTTTTTTGGGGGTTTTTGGGTTTTTTTTGTTTTGTTTTTTTAGAAATTGTTAGGTCGTTCCTGATTTTTAATACGAAGTGCTCCGTTTACGTGAGGCAAATACATATGTAGGGATCACATCGGGTGTGACCGGTCAACAGGGGACGATTACTTCTCCCAGGCACCTGATTCCATCCCTAGTGTTTCCAAGGGTACACGTTTTCCTTACTATCACTTTCGTATTTTGAGATTGATAACCGTTCGTTATCTTCACTTTTTTGTTGTACATCGTGAACCGTCCGGTATCAACAAATGCAATGCAACAAAATGTGCAGGATGTTCCATAATATCTGATATCATTTTAAAATGAATTTACTACAATTTTTAAACAATATATGTATACATATATCTGTATACTAAATAAAAGGTCTACATGTATACCTAAAGTTTTATATGTGAAAACCAAATTCTAGAATTTGCATTGAGAATATTTGTGATTTTGACAACAATTTGTAATTTTCTAAAGAATAAGCTAAGGACATAGTTAAGCTCTGCTGTCAGGCAGAATCACCAACACCAGCAACACAAAGTACACAGCAGAAATATCCAGGTGAGAAAAAACTCATCAGATTATAAATTCATAGGTTAGTTAGAAGATTTAAAACAAACTGGTTCTGTTTTTGACAGAAGACATTCTAATATTTGTAGACCAAGATCAAGTTGTCACAAGAAACAACTCAATCAAAGTACTGAAAGTACTGAGAATCGCTAGGCTTGAAGAAATACCCCAAAACTCAGTTAAAAGCAAAGATTTTCACCAAAATGTATACGAAAATAATCAAATAGACATTTGGCTTAATACAATGGCGCCCCACGCTCTGCCAGGATAGTCATTGGTTGTTAGGAAGAATCTTATCTTCTACAGAACGACAGATGTCTGATCTACTTATTCCATGACCCGGACCCGCTATAGACTTTTATTTGTGGGGTACCCGAGGGACAGAATGTGTGAATTCAGTCTAGATAATTTGAATGAAGTTATATTTGCCTTTAGCTGCAATTTCAATAGATATTTGAAATATTTGAGCTGCCACTGTGGTCGGGAACTACAAGAAGCACATTGGTATAGATATTTCGCAGAAAGGACGTCATTTGGAACATCTGCCTGATTTTGTACTAATTTGTTCGCATTTACATAATTTTCTAATTCGTTGTTGAAAACATATGGTTATCTACATGCTAGTAATAAAACTTACGAGGTAGAATATTTAAACTATGTAATAATTATTTATTCTTTGACTATTTATTTACGTTTGAAATAGTATAAGATATTATGGGACACCCTGGGTTACAAAAGTTGGAATTTACATGAAAGCTTCTGACATAGTGCAAATGCAGTTTTGTTCAAATCATTGCCCTCAAGGGTAAGATGGGAGCACAGTAGGAAATCAAATATTCATTTGAGAATGTGTAGGAAAAATATTTTTCTTAAAAACCACTGTGCCTAAAAGTGAAAATTTATATGAAAGTTTTTTGACATAGTGTAAATTTAAGTTTGTACTGGATCACGATCCCCATGGATAGGATGGGAAAACAATATGGGATCAAAGGTTTTCATGAAGATATACAGGACAAATGGTTTAGAATCTTCTTCCCAAGAACATGACCATGAAAGGCGAAGATAACGAACAGTGATCAATCTCATAGCTTCTATAAGCAATACAAAATAGAGAGTTGGACAAACACGGACCCCCAGTCACACCAGGGGTGGGATCAGGTGCCTAGGAGGAGTAAGTAACCATAAATAGTTATGTAAATATGCAAACATCCCTAGGTAGTGCAGATTCAGTTTTTTTTTCAAATTGTGGCCCTCTGACGTAGGTTTGAGCCGCAATAGGCGATCGAAATATTGCATGGGGATCTTTATCTCTACAGGAGTAGAGCATTTATCTCTATTTATAAATTCTTAAGATTGAGGGGCCTCCGTGGCCTAGTGGTTAGAGCATCGCGCTCAAAATCACACGGCCTCTCACCTCTGCCGGCGTGGGTTCGAATCCCGCTCGCGTCGGTAAGTGAGAAAGTTTCCCAGTTTACTTTCGCAGGGTCGGTGGTCTCTTCCCAGGTACCTTGTATCTGGGTTCTCTCTTCCACCAATAAAAAACTGGGCGCCACCAGATAACAGAAATTGTTGAGTGTGGTGGTAAACATCAATCAATCAATCAATTTCTATTATAAATTCTGAAGATTTTGCCAAACGATTCACTAAATATGAGAAGGAAGGCACTTACCACTTTATCAGAATAGATTAAAAGTACATGATGCGGAATATTAAGATCCCGCATCAGCCACATCAAAGGAAGGGTGTGTACACTTATCCGTCTGTGTTTAGTAATCCAGAAAAGATAAAAGAGTTCGATAGGTTACGTGAGGGATATTTATAGCTTCCAGCTGACAAAGCTTGTAACAACTTTGCATTTGTTTGCTCATTATTACAACTGTATTTTAAACGTTTCCACATTTGGTGATCAGTTTTACAACTGCTGATGTCAGCAAAATAAACATTTGGTAATCCTACTTTCACTGCAAATTCCCTTTGAAACGATGAAATTCTTGAAAATAACGCTTTAGTATTAAACGTATTTAATATCCCAGTCAATAGGATGAATGAATATGAGTTACGGTAACTATACTGGATTCCAAAACTTCACAAACCCCTTATAGAGATGCATTCCTTGATACAGTAAATGTTCTATAAAGCCCCAATTTTTACTCCTCCTAAAACATTAACTGGGGTGAATATAGTGAATGGTACCCCTTTTAGTTTTGACATTTAATGCATGTATGTCTCAGGATTCGATATTAGAATGCCATTTGTTTACGTATTCGTCAGAGAGCATCAAATCATATATGCATGGTTATGATTTGTCAACTTATGTGGATATGACCGAGGGATCACATGTTTGTTTCTGCTAGAGATAATTCGGAATGAAGTTCTGTTTTACTTCATTCTGAACTTTATATTCGTATATTTATTTGCTTGGTTCTATTGCATGTATTTATGGATTGTATTATCATTTAGATATACAGTGTTGTATAACTCATTTTGATTTCGAGTTGACATTTAGATATACAGTGTTGTATGACTTATGTTTGATTTCGAGTTGACATATCACCAATAACAGATATTTAAATCAGAGTTATGGAGGCAGTATAAATTGAATCTGCGTTTGTTACGATTAATCAGAATTGTTCATTTGTATTTTGATTTATTTTGGAAACAACGAAATTGTTTAATGTATAAAAAATATAATGTAGTGATTTATTAGTATGTTACCATAATTTTCTATCATTCATCGACTACGTTTGTATTAATTACACTTAGGCTTGATCATTCTTCTTGTTCAATCAGAACGCTAGGTCAGGGGCGGATCCAGGAATTGCGGTTACGGGGGGGGGGGGCGCCACTTTATGAGGCAATGGGTCCAGGTCGAAGCCCTGGTGGGGGCCCCGGAAGCTCCTGGATTTTACAGATTTTATGGGCTTGAAATATTTCTCCTATTTAATCATTTGTACTATTTTCGATCATTTTAATAAGGTGAAATTAATAAAATGACCCAAATTTTACTCCAAATAAAGTAATTCAAGAAATCAAAAGATTTTGTCATTTATTTATCCGGGAGTGGAAAAAAATATTATTTCTTTTATCGTTTAGTACATTTTCCGAAACAAGATACCGCGATTTACCTTAAATTTGAAAAAAAAATGTGGGGGGGGGGGGGGGCACTGTAGGTGGCTTTTCAAATTAATAATTCACCAATCAAATAACGTAACGCATATATCTGTCATTTCCGGTCAAATTCCTTTATTTTTTGTTACACTAAGAATGTTTTAGTATAAAGTTTAAAGGCCCGTACGTTTGGGTTGATTTTCACTTGGCATGTGGTGTGTTGGTTTTATTAGACATTTATTTTTAGTTTTACTTCGTGTATCTATTTATCTATTTCAATTCATTATTTACATTTTTTTTTCTGAAGTAATCGTGATTGAGGAATTATGCAATAATTATTGTTGCAGTTCTATCATGAATAAGAACTCAGAGATTATATGAAATGGGATTTATATTCGTCATTATTTATCTTTTGTATTTTCTTCCCGTGGGGATCCGGGTTAGAATAGGCCCTCGGTACACCTTGCTTGTCGTAAGAGGCAATTAAATCGGGTGGTCCTTCGGATGAGACCGCAAAACCCGAGGTCCCGTGTCAACAGGTGTGACACGATACATATCCCTCCCTGTTCATTGGCCATAAGGGCCGAGCATAGGCCTAAATTTTGAAGTACTTCATCGGCGATGGTGACGTATCCATATGAGTGAAAGAGTGAGAGAGACATTAAACATTACACAATCAATCAATATTTTATTTTCTTCCATTTCTTTTTATGTAAAATTAAATACATGCTTGTTCTGCGTATAGTCAGATTTAAATCGAGGTAAGCTACTGACAAAGAAGTTGATGGTACAGGGGTTTGAACAGTCTCGATTGAAGTCAGCATTTTGCAAATTCATGGTCGTTATAACGATCTAGTTCGTCAATACAACCTCGCATTGGGTCAAATGCTGTCCGACGTGTTTCATTCCGATTGTTAAGCCGTTCTTGGCACACTGATTTTGACTGCAGATAACTCTGTTTACCTGATCAGGATATAGGGCTCACGGCGGGTGTGACCGGTCAACAGGGGATGCTTTCTCCTCCTAGGCACCTGATCCCACCTCTGGTGTGTCCAGGGGTTCGTGTTTGCCCAACTATCTATTTTTTATTGCTTATAGGAGTTATGAGATTAATCATTGTTCGTTATCTTCACCTTGCATGTAGCTACTAACATGTCATACCTTCATATCCTTAATTTCGTTTAAGGCTTATAGTTGATTAATTCAAGGAAAAGCACATTTTTACTTTTAAATTTGGTATTAGGCTATGATTAAGAAATCTTTTAGATAAATAATTTTAATGAAATAGAATTAAGTACCTTTGTTCTGGATTCAGTCAGAGTTACTGCTCATTGTTTAGTAATCTTTTCTTCGTTTTTTTGTTGTTGACATCACCCGTGTTGTCTGTTGGCGCCAAATCTCGTGTGAAAGAGTGCCTTTATTTTTTTTTTTTATTCTTGTTGGAAATGCCCAACTGTAGGCAATCCACGGTGCAAGTTAAATGTATATTTGAAGTTTCTATTCCTTTCTTTAATTGCACAGATTATATTTTGTCATTCTGATTGTTCATTAGTTTATTTGTATCACATTGTAAATGTATGGAAGCCCATAGTAACATTGTCCTGTTGCTTTACGTTTGAGCAGATATAAATGATGTAGTTTACACTTAAGTATTATTTGATATGATCTATTTGATTCTCTGGTGAATTTCATACACATTTAGGAGATTTCATGTTCAAATGTTAAATGTATCGAAAGCAGATCCTGTAATAAGTCTCCATAATCATTTATGTATGTTAATTTTTTTTTGTCCTGTAGTCTTTTACGACACTTATGCCATTAGTTTAGTTCGGAAGTTATAAATAACTGACTTGCGTAATCTGATTTATTCTTATCATAAATGGGTTGGGACGGGTTTCAAAAGTCTGTTTTTGGGTTGAAATTTTTCGAGTGTAGATTAATTCCAATTTTTAAACGACTGTCTGGATATATTTAATTTCAAATGTTTATAGTATGGGTATAAAGCATGAATGTATATCATTAACTGAGTTTTATTTGTATGTTGTACTTATGTGAATAAATCTAATTGTTTAATGTTTATTATATTATGTCTTGAATTGGATAAATCAGCGGTTGATTTGGGTAATTGACGAACAGAAAGAAAAACAATATTTTAATACCACCCGATGCACTTACCGTAAAGGACAGTATGATTAAAACGGGGGAGAAAAATAGGGGAGACATACTGAAGGTCTGGTTTTAATCAGACTGTGTAAATGTGAAATTATTGTACCACAGTATATGCTCAATTTGGTAAAGTTTTAGTATATTTGAAATCACGAACCTTGTCCAAAATCTACAACTGTAAAACGTTTTACTTTTCCACACATTACATGACCATTCCTCACAATAAATTCAAGACGGTTTTTTGTCATCAAACTGACAACTCTACTTTATGAGAAATGGTCTGAATGGTGTGTATGTCTCTCAACAGATTAGATTCCCCAAAACATGTAACATTTCACAAATTATATGGTCGTTATAATGATCTTATTTACAACTACAACCTACCATTGGGTCGATTTCTGTCTGGCGTGTTTCCTACCTGTTGTTAGACAGTTCCGTACACATTGATTTTGACTAAGGGTTACTCCATTTACCTCAGGGGATGGTTCTCCATCCTAGGTACATGTACGTGATCCCACCCAGTTAGGCCAGGGCCGTGTGATGCTCGCACGGGGACAAGTCGGTTTGCAAGAGGACACAGGCATGCGCCCTCCTGCATGCGCCGCTCCAGGAAGGGCACGCTCCAAGTGCGGTTCAAGGAGGCACCGGAGGAGGAGGAGGAGGAAGAATCCGAGGACTGGGTCATAGGGTGGGAGGAAGACAAATACGAGCCCTCTCCCAGTGATATGTTGTCGGGATTCAGGCTCCCCGAGGATATCGTGGTGCAGAGAACCAGGGAGATGGGGAGGATTCGGAGGACTTGCCGGATCGGGAGCCCTTGTCCATTCAGGAGGAGCAGGTAGGCACGGACCCCGCGTCTGAGCCTAGCGAGTACCCGGAGCCAGTTAAGGCGCAGGTTCAGCCCAAGGAGGAATGTGGGCTGGGGGTGGTCAGTGGCCAAACGGAGGACGGGACAGTGGATATGCCATTCCGGCATGAGGGAGAATCCCATGAAGACTCGCCTGTGGCAATAGGGCAGATACACCCAACCACCGGATTCATGGTCGAAATGGTAGTCCAGGGCGTGAGACTACAGGCAGTGGTAGACACTGGGGTGGAGGTGAATGTGTTGTTCACCCGGGTCTACGAGGAGCTTGACCCCAAGCTTCCCATGAAACAGCACGTGACCTTGGTTCAGGCAGGGGAAATGCCAGGATGAGGGGCTTCATCATTGACCCTGTGGGAGTCCGCCTTTAAGACACAGAACATCACGTTGATCTGTATGTGGGCCCCTTGCAGAACGATATGTTATTAGGCATGGAGTTTCTCCATCAGCAGAAGGCTCATTTAGACTTGGATCATGACACCATGACCTTGGGAGAGAAGGTCCCTTTGACGTTCCGACGCCCAGGATTTGGACAGCAGACCCAAGTTTCAGTAAAGAAGTCTATCCGGGCCCCAGCTGCTTCAGTCGTCCTATGCCCTTGTCGTTTGGATAAGGAGTTGGAAGACTTCGTAGTCAGCTCTCAGATCAAGCACATCTCGGACGTCTTATTGATGCCGCACACTTCTGCTAGGGAGAGTACGTTGGTGACCAGCATTGTCAATGCCTCAGATGAGGAAGTGTCTATCTCCGGAGGCAGTGCGATAGGATCAGCCTTGGGGGCCGAACCATGGGTGCTGGCACCTGACTTGGTCATTGAGAATGTGTACAGTGTGGACCCACACACTGAGGCAGGGACTAAGCTCAGCACATTTACAGCAAGAGTTGATGTTGCTCCCGTAGCTTTCCCTGCAACTTGGTTGAATTCCACGAGGAGATTTCCCGCGGTTATGGTACATGTCAGACGTACAGCAGGACCTACCCGAAGTGAGAGACCGACAGCAGGCAGAGCAGTTAAGTCCGCGGGACCCATGTTTTATGTACAGATAAAGAAATAAATACTACAGATACTTTAATAGTTCCGGAGATATAGTTGATGGTGCAGGGGTTTCAACAGTCTCGATTAGTCAGCATTTCGCAAATTGTATGGTCGTTATAATGATCTAGTTCGTCAATACAACCTATCATTGGGTCAAATGCTGTCCGACGTGTTTCATTCCGATTGTTGGGCCGTTCTTGGCACACTGATTTTGACTACGGATAACTCCGTTTACCTGATCAGGATATAGGGTTCACGGCGGGTGTGACAGGTCGACAGGGGATTCTTACTCTTCCTAGGCACCTGATTCCATATCTGGTGTGTCCAGGTGTCTGTGTTTGCCCAACTATCTATTTTATATTGCTTACAGGAGTTATGAGATTGATCACTGTTCGTTATCTTCACCTTTCATTGAGTAGCTTAGGTTTTCTTAAAAGTAGGTAAATTTCCAACTTTCAGGTCACACGGCATGACATTACAAATTCCCTCCATAAAGACTCTATATTCAAAACATTATATCCTACCTTAAATAGTTAAGGATATATTCAATAGATTTATTTTGATTAAAAGTAGGTCAAATTTGAAAGCCTGGGTCACAGGATTAAACTCTTTGTAGAGAGAAAATATTTTGTCACAAGGAATGTGCATATTAGATTTAAAGGAATGAACTCCAGCATCTTTCTAATACCAACTTCAGGGAACTTGTGTGTAGAATCAGAGTGGTGTTTAACAAATCAATTTCTTGATAACTGATCACAAGATATGAATATTTTCATGTTCCATTTTTATTGAAAAAGCAACCGTCTGTAATGAAAAGTGATGATAACGAACAGTGATCATTCTCATAAATCTTATAAAATTAAGAGTATGGCAAACACAGACCCCTGGAAACTCCAGGGAGCGCTCTGGAGTCAGCACCCTGACTTCCCGCTGCGTAGGCCCTCCACTAAATTGTGACTGACAGGTCTTGGCTCCCCGCCCCCTTGGTTCTGATGAACGTTGCTGCGTCTCGTGGCCGTCCTTAGGCTTGGCCTTGGCCCCTTGACCCTGGTTCGTCTCAGTTTTCCCTTTCAGCTCCGGGCATTCCCTCTTGAAGTGCCCCATGGTCCCGCATTTATAGCAACCTACTGACTTCCGATTGCCGCACGAAGGTGGTGATGAAGGTCTCCGAGGAGAGGGGTCCGCCCTTCTCTATCTCCTGAAGGCGCTGGCGCATCTCCTTGAGTTCATTGTCGGAATCGGGGACCTCCTCCTGGGCTACCTGCCTCACATCCCACCTAGGCTTAGATGACGTAGTCTGCCTCAAATGCTGGTAATATTGCATTCGGTCGACTGCTTCCTCGACTGTCTTGGGCTGGCCGTCCAGGGCATAGAGTCCTGCGTCTCCATCCTCAGCACCGTAGCACAACCGTGGGATGGCATACACATGAAAATCCGGCACAGACGGGAAAGCCTGGGTAAGGACCCTGTCAGCCCAATGTCGCAATGACTCGTCCACACCCTGTGATGCTGACTGAAAGTTCTACTGATGCGCGGAACCTGGTGCAGATGACCGAAAACGTTTCTCAAACCGCCCAATGATGTCAGCCAAAGAGAGACTGTGGTCTGTTTCCATCAACAGGGTGTAGTAGTCGCTTGCTGTCCCCTCCAATGAAAGGCAGAATTGATCATGTTGTTCCATCTCAGTCCACTGTTGGCTGTGGGCCAGGCGAATGAACTTATGCAGGAAGGACTTTCAGCAAGAATTTTCATCTTACTGCAAATCCTTGTACTGGGGTGCGTTTCTACTGAAGGCCATCGACTGCTCCCCTACACAAGAGTACTGGGGGACCTGGTACATGGTGTGAGATGATGGAGCTAGTTCCTGGGCAGAATGCCCAGAGAATGGTACGTGTCGTTCTGGTTCACCTAACTGGGGATGAATGTGCGCTACGCTACCCCGCTCGTCCCCCAACCCATAAGCCGTGGTGTCAGGGTAGGTGAAGGGCCCCTGCTGTTGATAGGGAGAAGTCATCATGGTAGTGTAGCGCAAATGTGTGCTAGCATAACTGCCAAGCAGGGGAGGTATCAAAGGCTGGATGTGGGGGGCATCCCCCCAACCCAAGGGTCTTCTACATAGGATGGGTAGGCATGCGAAACTGGGGACCCTGTAAGCAGATCATAGTCCTGGTTGGGCTGTGGGGACTGGTAATTCCCGTAGGTAATCCCTGGCTCCGAAAATGGGGCAACTGGGGAATACGGTCCAGGAGTGGGGTGCTGCAAGCGTGAACCCAAGCCCAACCGGGGCAAGCCCTGACTAAGCTTGCCTAGGTCCTGATCATCAACCCATGAAAGAGGGGGTGGGGCTGACCTCCTTGACACTGGAGTGTGGGAATGCAGAGATGGGGTATGATATTCCGGGAGGCTCCCAGAGCTGGGTACATGACCACCACCCCCTTGACTAGAGTAGGCCTCACCGGGCCCTTAGCAATAACTGAGCCCCCACCAGGAGACAAGAAATCCTCCTTCCACCTATTCCAATCATTAAACCCTGGGGTGTCATGTCCAGACCCTTTCTTGGGCGGATTTAATCCCATTAAATTCCCTGGGAAGTCACACCTACGTTGCATATCCCAATCTAAGCTATATCCTTCATCAGAGCCAAACGGTGTGCCACTAAATCTGTCACCCTCCCTAAAGCCAAACTGCGTGCCACCAAACCTGCCATCCTCCATAGAGCCAAACTGCGTGCCAGAAAACCTCACTTCCCCACCTTAACCTACTTCAAATAGGAAGTCAAGAATGCCGTGAAATAACGTTGGCCACCGCCTGAGGATACCTGGGAGTACGCGGGTACATTCCGCGTGACCACAGGTGTGTCCGGGTGAGGGCGCAAGCCCAACCCGCATAACGCCTCATCTATGGACACATCCATCTCACAAGTAAATAACACAGGGGATAAGCCCGTTTTGGGCCCGAACTCTATGATACCATAAATATAGAAAGGGGTCTAACTCTGACACAGATGAAAAACTAACCACTCGCTTCAAATGCCTAAAAAATCTTAAACTAGATAAGCTATACGTAATTTGTCGTTTTCCTTGCATAGATTACTGTTTTAACTACTTGCATGCCAAATTTCAAGTCACTGGTTCTTAAAATAACAAAGATATACGTCATCGTTCTTTCGATTTCACTTGTTTATTTTTACTAGGACATTTACCGGTCCAGGTCACGGAGTCGTTTCCTGTCTATGACAGCAGCGAAATTCAGACTAGTATGGAAGATTTCGGACCTGTCAATTAAAATTTCACATCAATTACACGCTACTTACTTCCTCATATTTTAATAATGTTCTTCGTGTAGACGTTACACGACTTATTTTTCCTCAGCAGCATCAAATTTTGAAGATCCAAAGGTTATAAAATTGTCATCTATTTAGATGATGGAATGGGTGGAGCATAAAGCAGAGTTGATGAGCTTAGAAATTCAAAACGATTTGGAGAAAGTCGGGTTTCTAATCGCAGTAGATAAAAGTCATTGGGAGCCAGTGCAGGAACTGATATGGTTAGGGTATGTTTGGAGTACAGTAAACAACAAAATATCGCTATGCCTAGGATGAAAAAGCTTAAAGTTTCTATAGAAAATGTTCTGGAAGGCTACAATTCTGGTTTTGTTTGGTTTGAGGTGAGAAATATCGCAGCAGTGGTTGGACAAATAATCTCAATGCAGACAGTACTGGGTGATGAGGTCAGACTTAGGACAAGGTATTTATATGCATATATTTTGAATCGTTCCAGTTGGAATTCAAAAATAATGTTGTCGCCAGAGGCAGTAAGTGAACTTAGATTTTGGGAGACATCAGTGGAAGAATTGAATAACAATGGTACCCCATTAAGTCAGTTGACAGTCTGATGTAAACAAAGTTGTAGTCTATTGTGATGCCTCAGACACGGGGTTCGGTGGTCATTTGACATTATGCTCAGAGGGTGGGCATACTGATGTAGAGTGGTATGGAGTGTGGAATGAATGGGAAAGTAAGCAAAGCTCTACTTGGAGAGAGCTTGAGACAGTTAATAGAATATTATCAAAGTCAGTTGACAAAGTTGAAGGCATGTCAGTTGAGATCAATCCTGATAATCAAAATGTGGTGCATATATTGAGAGTGGGAAGTAAAAAGAAAAAGTTACAAGACATTGCAACATCGGTGCATAGTATGTGCAAAGGCAAGGCCATTCAAATAGATATTATATGGGGATCACACACGTGCGATAGATTCGCCAACTTTTATAACTGTAAGTGCAAGAATTTTAATTCCAAATATGTGTGAGGGGTTAGGCGCTGTAGATGTGTTTTCTCAAGTGTGTACATATGATGTCAACTGGATTGTACCACCGCCAAAGTTAATTCCGGAGGTAGTAAGGAAAATTAAGAATGATAAATGCAGTTGCACGTTGGTTATACCGGAATGGAAGTCCGCTCCCTATTGGCCAATGTTGGTCGATATGCAGGGAAATTTCAAATTTTACATAAAGAATTTTTCGAGAATACAAAATGTGCATGCTATCTGCAGGGGTAAAGGAAATAATGGAATCTTTGGTAAAAAGGGTCTTCTGTTTAACTTGCTCTTTCTGAAAATTAGATTTTGATTACATTGTAAAATATATTTACAGGAGTAGGTCTGCAGAACAGCATTAAAAAGACTGCAGAAAAGAATGGCGTTGAACCTGGAAGTTATTTGGCAGATATGTGTTCATTCTTAAGCAAATGGATTTTGTGCAGCAAAAGTGAAAACACTATCAAATCTTACTTCAATGCTTTTAAAAGATGGGAGGTTTTCATCACAACACAATGACACAGTGCGTTACCGGCAAGTCCGATCCACGTAGCATTATACATTTGTACTTGACACATTTATTACAGTCGGGGGCATCTCAATATCCCGTAAACAATGCGGTATACGCTATTAAGTGGGCTCATGATTGTGCGGGTTTAACTGATCCAACGAAAAATTCATTTGTTAATGCTGTTCAAGAAGCTGCAAGACGAAAAGCCAGCCATAGTATCCAGACGAAAGAACCTATCACCAAGGGTGTGTTATTTGCACTTTGTGATACATTTATTGATGAAAGTGATTTGTTAATTGTAAGAAATATTACGATGATTTTGTTTTGCCGGTTTCCTAAGGTTCGATGAGGTTAGCTCATTAACATTTAATGATGTGATTGTACGTGATGATTACTTAGTGTTGTTTATTAAGAAATCCAAAACAGATCAGTACAGACAAGGGAGCGAAGTTCTTATCGCTAAAGGTTCAACGTCTGCATGTCCAGTCAATATGTATTTGAGATATTTAGATCTTCTGGGTTCAATTGATGACAAGCAATGTTTCTTATTTAGACCAATTTTTAGGTCTAAAGATGTTTGTAAATTAATTTATAAGAACAAAAAGCTTAGTTATACTGCGGCTAGAAGCAATATTTTGTCTTTGTTAAAGACTGTCGTTGGTGAACACGTTAATATAGGTATTCATTCTTTAAGGGCAGGTGGGGCGACTGTGGCAGCGAATTCGAACGTTGATGAAAGATGTTTGAAAAGGCACGGTAGATGGGAAAGTGACACTGCCAAAGATGGCTATATAGTGGATTCTTTGGGGAAACGCCTTTTGGTGTCAAAATCACTGGAGTTATAGGAGTTTTTCTATCACAGTCGGTTGTTTTTTCCACCCCCTTCTTTGTATTTTCTAGAGCAATCACGATTTGCTGTCAGGCAATGTCTGTTAGTGTTATGTTTTTGGTGTTAAAATGTAGTATAGTTAATACTTATATTTTCCCGCGTTTCGTTAGTAATAGCGGGAAAATGTTGTATTGACGGTACAGTATAGTGTACAGGTAGAATGGAATGATCCATTATTAGCCAGTAGAATGCGAGTTAGAAAAACAGGTTTTCGAGCTGCAATTCAGGTATTCACTTCTAGCCGCCGTTCGTCACGAGATAGACGAAACTTAATGGATAATTAAATCTTATGTTTTCATCCATGCCATGCAAAGGTTAAACATTTACAAATAAATTGTGAGGTCCGTTCACAAACCCCTGCATCCAGCGGCACTTGTTAACGGACACAGGTTTTCTAGAGTTTTTTGCGATTTTTATCGTTTTATTTCTAGTTTTTTTCCTGGCCGGCCCTGATGCTATATAGAGGGGATTTGAGGTATATTTAAAAGTATTGTTATTTATGTATTGCTCATATTCTGTATTTGGAGTTGGAAGGTTATCTTAATTTTTGTATATGGGAAAACGCCTTGTTTTTCTGCGAATTGTGTATTTAGAATACAATAAATTACAGGCGTCCAGCAATCACGACTGGCTGTCAGGCAATGTATTTTAGTGTTATGTTTTTGGTGTTAAAATGTAGTATAGTTAATACACAAGTGAAATCGAGAGAACGATGACGTATATCTTTGTTATTTTAAGAACCAGTGACTTGAAATTTGGCATGCAAATACATGAAGTTAAAACATTAATATATGCAAGGAAAACGACAAACTACGCATAGCTTACCTAGTTTAAGATTTTTTAGGCATTTGGAGCGAGTGGTTAGTCTTTTATCTGTGTCAGAGTTAGATCCCTTTCTATATTTATGGTATCACAGAGTTCGGGCCCAAATCGGGCTTAACCCCTGTGGTAAATAATCCACAAAAAATGTATCAAAAATGCAATCAAGTAATGTCTAAATTGATTCAGTAATTAATAAAAATTCCTGTTAATCACTAAAATCGAAATCTATTCCCGAGTAGAAAAACGAAAAATCCCAAATCTAACAATATGCGCCAATATGGCGACCTAACAACGTGACTGCGGAGAAAGCAAAAAAAAAAAAAAAAAAAAAAAAAAAAATGCAATAACCCACCCAGGTAAGTCCGCGGCCTCGAGTTGGGAGCCAATAAAGTATCTGTAGTCTTTATTACTGTATCTGTACATAAAACATGGGTCCCGCGGACTTAACTGCTCTGCCTGCTCACTTCGGGTAGGTCCTGCTGTACGTCTGGCATGTACCATAACCGCGGGAAATCTCGTGCTGCCGGAAGTCGCTCCTCTGCAATTCGGGGAATAAACAAGTCGTACTGGGGAAGACTCCCCAGATACTACACTATTAAAGGTAAAGCTATCACATTCTATATATAGACTTCTTATGACAAGACCTTCCATTTCATACCATGATCTATGACCTTGACCTAACCCAGAACAGCAAGGTCGTATTGAAACAAGTTCAGGTATATCATGGCTAGATTGGTGTCACTATATGGGGTAAAATTATCTAATGGAAATAAAAGATTTTTTTCAAATCTAAAAATCACAACAACTGAACAATAGCAGATCCAAAATGACGCCGGTGAGTGATGTTACCCATGTAAATCGATTATTTTGTATACACGTTTTCCCCAAATATTCCAATTCTGCTTGCTACTGAATCTTGAGTGTAAACAGTATTTTTATTTACAAATGCAGATAACCAGCAGTGTCGGATTTAAGGTGGGGGAAGGGGGGGGGGGGGCGCAGCCGGCGCGCGTCCCCACTTAAATTTTAAAAAATTATGGTAAATCGTGGTATCTTGTTTAGAAAAATGTACTACACAATAAAAGAAGCAATAATTTTTCCTCCCGGAGAAATAAATCACAAAATCTTTTGATTTCTTAAATAACTTTAGTTGGAGAACTTAATTTTTTCCAGAAACCCTTTAAATTTGCGTCATTTTATTAATTTCACCTTATCAAAAATGATCGAAAATAGTACAAATGACTTAAATAGGAGACACATTTCAAACCCTATAATATCTTTAAAATCCAGGAGCTTCGCCCCCTGGACTTCCTGCCTCATTAGGTTGCGCCCCCAATAACCGCAATTCCTGGATCCGCCCCTGACCAGCACCAAAGAATTCGGAAAACACACAGGGGCTAAGCCCGTTTTGTGCCCGAACTGTGTGATACCATAAATATAGAAAGGGGCCTAACTCTGACACAGATAAAAAACTAACCACTCGTTTCAAATGCTTAAAAAATCTTAAACTAGGTAAGCTATGCGTAGTTTGTCGTTTTCCTTGCATAAATTGATGTTTTAACTACTTGCATGCCAAATTTCAAGTCACTGTTTCTTAAAATAACAAAGATATACGTCATCGTTCTCTCGATTTCACTTGTTTATTTTTACTAGGACATTTATCGGTCCAGGTCACGGAGTCGTTTCTCGCCTATGACAGCAGCGAAATTCAGACTAGTATGGAAGATTTCGGACCTGTCAATTAAAATTTCACATCAATTATACGCTACTTACTTCCTCATATTTTAATAATGTTCTTCGTGTAGACGATACACGACTTATTTTTCGTCAGCAGCATCAACTGTTGACAAGATCTGCCATTTTAATGTATACACTAAATACCCGAAATGTCTAAAACTTTAAAGAAGGGGAAAATGGGTAATAATAATCTAAATGAAATAGAATAAACAAAAACAAAAAATTAAAAAAGCCAAGAAATAATGTTCAATTTCCTTCTCTAAGTGCAATATTACAAGAATAATGTTTTGATCAGTTTTAAGGTATTTGAGATTTTAAGTCTATCGGGTATTTAGTGCGTTCATTAAAACGGCAGCTCTTGTCAACAGTTGATGCTGTTGAGAAAAAATAAGTCGTGTAACGTCTACACGAAGAACATTATTAAGATATGAGGAAGTAAGTAGCGTATAATTGATGTGAAATTTTAATTGACAGGTCCGAAATCTTCCATACTAGTCTGAATTTCGCTGCTGTCATAGGCGAGAAACGACTCCGTGACCTGGACCGGTAAATGTCCTAGTAAAAATAAACAAGTGAAATAGAGAAAACGATGACGTATATCTTTGTTATTTTAAGAAACAGTGACTTGAAATTTGGCATGCAAGTAGTTAAAACATTAATCTATGCAAGGAAAACAACAAATTACGCATAGCTTACCTAGTTTAAGATTTTTTAGGCATTTGAAGCGAGTGGTTAGTTTTTTTTATCTGTGTCAGAGTTAGACCCCTTTCTATATTTATGGTATCACAGTTCGGGCCCAAAACGGGCTTAGCCCCTGTTGGAAAACAGTTTCAATTGATACAAGAAACATAATCATACAAGCGTCAAAGAACGTCCGCAAACAATTCATTTCATTTCGCAGACCGTAACTTTGCATATTAATGGTGCATATTAATTTACTCGTATATTGCCATGTCATTTCCTACTGTGGCCTCATCTTTTTCCATTATCTGAATAATGGAATCTGCACTACCTGATGACACGTGTTGGCTTTGAAGAGTTTTTTTCCCCTTTATACATGAAAGGTGAAGATAACGAACATACATTACTATTAAACGCTTTGAACCCCAATTGAGTCCCCATCTTGCTTTCCAGGGTCAAGATTCTAACATACATGTACTTAAATCTACACTACCTACGGATTTTCGAATATCAATCAGACTTATCATGACAATGTTGCTATTAAGAATACTATTTTAAGAGATTTTTACTTATACATGTACATTCAAATATAAAAGTTTGTTCCCCAAATGTGGCATAACCGTATCTCCCGGAGCCATCATTTGAACCATCTACACTTACCTAAGGATGTTAGGTTATTAATGAACAAATGAAGATAACGAACAGTGATGATTTTAATTAATCCTGTCAAGAATGCAATATTATGTCATTATTAAGAAAAGGAAAAACATGGAACCCTGGACAAAAAAAGGAGGCGGAAACAAAAGCCTAGGAAGAGTAGGCATCCCATTTCACCGATCACAATCATCGTGAGCTCTTCGGTGTAATCCGTAGTTAAAATCAGTGTGTAAATGACGGCATTAGAGTTGTCCAGAGTAGGGACCCATGGAGTGCCCCATTTTTAAGGACCCATGGAGTGCCCCCTTTTGTCAAAGAAACCAGACTGTGACAATAAACTTCGTGGTTTAACTTATTTGAAGTTAATATTTCCGTATCTCATTATGAATATTGGAATTAAGGTTGATAACATTAGATCATTGAGCACAAACAAGATGTCCTTTTTTGACACACTGATTTTGACTACGGATTACTCCGTTTAGCTGATCAAGATATAGGGTTCATGGCGGATGTGACCAGTCGACAGGGGATGCTTACTATTCCTAGACTCCTGATCCCACCTGTGGTATATTTAGGGACCCGTGTTGTCCATTTCTCTATTTTGTATCACTTATAGGAATTATGAGATTGATCGCTGTTTGTTATCTTCACCTTTTATACTTGCATTTGTAACTTCGTTAACCAGTCTGCTGATCTCTGGTCCAATTATCATCCATCCTCGAATATCGGTAGCGTCGCCTAATATCTAAGAATACTACCATCTCATTCAATCTTTTAACTCGGGAATTAACTTTTGCTAGGACAGAGTATTCCGATTTTATTTTATCTGATGGATCAACAGGGGACATCAATGTCTTATCCTTATGTACCAGACAAATGAAACAATTTTTCGACCAGTCTCCCTTTTCTCGTCAGGAGATATCGACAATCGAATCTTTCTAGATGTCAAAAACAAAGATTGACTATTGTTTAACGTCCCGCTCGAGAATATTTCACTCATATGAAGACCGGTGAAGGGCTGCAAAATTTAGGCCTGTTCTCGGGGCTTACAGCCTTTGAGCAGGGAGGAATCTTTATCGTTCCACAACTGCTGTGAGACGGGACCTCGGTTTTTGCGGTTTCATCTGAAGGACCGCCCCATTTAGTCGCCTTCTACGACAAGCAAGGGCTACTGAGGACTTACTCTAACCCGGATCCCCACCCAACCAAAATCAAAGAAAACATTTCTCAAAGCATATACAATTATAACAAGTTACAATGAAATATATAACTGTGTTTAAGACTACCTATCTTAACCTATTGATATCATATACGTTATCTTACAAACAAACTATGACTTCATCTTCACAAAGGCCGAGGGATAATCCCTTTACCAACTTTAATTCTTGATTACGCTTTTCGACTAGGTTCGACGATGTTGATCCTACACTTAGCCCAATCCTTCATTTAGCCCCGTCATTGGTTCGGCTTTCTTGCGTTGGCACATTCTGTCAAATCGGACACAACATCTGAATTGGGGCGAATCAAAGTGTATTTGGGAGACTTTGTCGATTGACTACTAATCGTTATCTATACATTAAATGACAACACCTTCATACACAAAACCCTTTCAGGACCCTCCCTGGTCCTTATAGAGCTGCAGCGTGAACAAACCTAATTCTACATATTGTGCATTAACATAAACGACGATCCTAACTCATCCTATGCACCTGATCCCACCTCTGGTATGTCCGTGTTTGCCCTTTTCTTAACTCTGTGTTTTTTATAGGAATCATGAGATTAATCAATGTCATATTTACTTGTTCATGAGTTTTCCTGTGCATCTACCTGATAAATTGTAGTCCTGAATCGATGCATTTAGTGTTTGCTTTCTTTTGATTCCTCCATCATTTAGATCTACAACTCAGACTATTATTATGACAAAATCAGGGTGATAATGATATAATTACTAGTTGTCTTATTGCAATTTGTTTTTATGAATTGACGTCAGACGTGTACTTAGCTCTTGTGTTTACTTTGGAAAACATCCAGCACCTCGTAAAATGTACTTTTATGCAGTTCAAGCAATCTCTGTTTCCTAGGTTGGATGTATATTGTTTAACGTTCCTCTCAAAAATCTTTCACTCTCATGGAGACGCCACCATTGCCGTTGAAGGGCTGCAAAATTTAGGCATACGCTCGGTTTTACGGCCTTTGATCAGGGAGATATCTCTATCGTGTCACACCTGCTGTGACACGGGGCCTCGTTTTTAGCGGTCTCATCCGAAGGACCGCCCCATTTAGTCGCCTTTTACGACAAACAAGGGGCACTCAGAACCTGTTCTAACCCGGATCTTCAGGGAATATTTCGTAGATAAAATGACTGAAGCACTGAAGGTTAAACAGTATTTCTCCGCAATGTACAACAAAATTATTTGAAACCTCTCCATCAATAAATCGCCATCAGTACAATTCTTCCTGTAAACTGTACTTCCTCCGTTTTTGACAAGTCAACTTCCGCCCCCGTAAGATCTGGATCCGCCTCCCTGTGAATGACGTACTAGGCAGAGAGTTGAATGACTATTGTTTGCCGTCATTTGTAAAATCCATGCTTTTGGGTAACAAATTCGGCCTGCCTTTTTAGTTTTATGAGGAAAACATCGAAGAAGGGTGCACGATAGAAATATTTTGGTTTGTATGAAACGAAATCCGGTCGACATGGAATGCTTACTCCGAGGCACCTGATCTCACCTGTAGTATATCCAGGGGTCCCCGTTTGCCCATTTTTCTTGTATTGCTTATAGGAGTTATGAGTGATCACTGTTATCTTCACCTTTCATACTTGCATTTGTAAATTGGTCAACCAGTCTGCTGACCTCTGGTCCGGCTATCATCCATCCTCGAAGGTCGGTACGAAAATGCATCGGACATTCAAAATTGACACATTCGTACCTACTCAACAGAGAACCTCAGCCTGAATGCATATCGTGTGACTGTCCATTAACTATACAACACATTCTTTTAGAATGTTGTGATTTCACGTCCATACGAAATAGGACTTTTTAATAGTGTACAATCAACAAAATAACTTTTTACAAATATCGACTATCATTATATTATACAATATTTACAAGAATGTGACTTTGACAGAAAAATTTGAAAACTCTTATAATACAACTGTTTTTATACACGAATGTTTTGTTTTTTAACCTGTTTGTATATATTTAACTTTATGTCCGTCGGATGGAACGTTAAAGGGTGTCCCGTGTCAAGGATCACAACCCCCTTGGCACGCAAAAGATCGTTTCCCTGATGTTCGAAAAAGAGTAGGCTCACTGGGGGCCGTCGGGGAAACTCAAACACTTACAACCAAACATCATTCAATCAGTTAACCGCCGTAAAATGGCTGAAATATTGCTAAACCGGCGTAACACCTCAATCAATCAATCGAAGGTCGGTAGGGTCGCCTAATATCTAAGGATACAAGCATCTCAGTCAATCTTTTTAACTCGGGAATAATTTTTGCAATGTCAGAGTATTCCGATTTGATTTCATCTGATGGAATAGTAGGGGCCATCAATGCCTCATCCTTCTCTACCAGACAAATGAAACAATTTGTCCAATCAGTCTCCCTTTTCTCGTCAGGAGATATCGACAGTCGAATCTTTCTCGATGTCAAAAACAAAGATTGACTATTGTTTAACGTCCCGCTCGAGAATATTTCACTCATATGAAAACGTCACCATTACCGGTGAAGGGCTGCAAAATTTAGGCCTGTTCTCGGGGCTTACGGCCTTTGAGCAGGGAGGGATCTTTATCGTTCCACAACTGCTTTGAGACGGGACCTCGGTTTTTGCGGTTTCATCTGAAGGACCGCCCCATTTAGTCGCCTTATACGACAAGCAAGGGCTACTGAGGACTTATTCTAACCCGGATCCCCACCCAACCAAAAACAAAGAAAACATTTCTCAAAGCATATACAATTATAACAAGTTACAATGAAATATATAACTGTGTTTAAGACTGCCTATCTTAACCTATTGATATCATATACGTTATCTTACAAACAAACTATGACTTCATCTTCACAAAGGCCGAGGGATAATCCCTTTACCAACTTTAATTCTTGATTACGCTTTTCGACTAGGTTCGACGATGTTGATCCCACCCTTAGCCCAATCCTTCATTTAGCCCCGTCATTGGTTCGGCTTTCTTGCGTTGGCACATTCTGTCAAATCGGACACAACATCTGAATTGGGGCGAATCAAAGTGTATTTGGGAGACTTTGTCGAAAGCTGGTACTAAACCCCATGCCGAGTTTCACGGCTGGAACTTGCACCAGTCAGCCCTGGTAGGGTAAGCAACTCACTCGTATATAACATCATAATATAAAAATTAAACGAAGGCAAGAGAAGTTTAATGCACGTTACACAACTGAGAAATGATAGGAAAATAGGAAAACGTCAAGATTCAGAAAATGAGGTTAAGAACCGTTATTAATCACCACTGCCTGCTGCTTTACATAACTGATATGAAGAAGATAAATCGTCAAAAAGTAGCATGTAATATTTTACTTTCATTAATATTACTATATGAGGTAAGATTACGTATACGAGATTTGAAATTCGAAAATTTCCCCTATGTTCCTAGATATTTGCAAATCCGAAAGACACCAGTGAATTACCATCTGTATAGCTGTATAGTACATTTGAATAACTCCTCCCGCAAAGATCCTGGATCGCCCCTTTGTGAATGACGTACGAGACCGAGAATTGTAAATTTAATCTCATTAAAAGTCACGCAATTGTACACGAGGTGAATGACTAACGTTTGTCATCATTTGTTTTCACTGAAAGTTTTTTTTCAAAAACATTGAGCATATTTATCAAAGTGGTCGATATTTTGAAGGGATCATCGAAAATTTCCTGTTTGGGGTCAGACACACAGATAATATTAAGATAAGGTCCACCACATGCTGTCTGACATGTTTCATACAAACTGAAGACGTTCTTTACACGCTAATTTGACTACGGATTACCCCGTTTACCCCATCGAGATAATGGTTCCCGATGGGTGTGGTCGGTCGACAGGGATCTCCTCCTGAGCACTTGATTCTGCCTCTGATGTGTCCTGGGGTCCTTTGCCCTACTCTTAATTTTGTATTCTTTATGAGAGTTACAAGATTAACTACTTTTTGTTATCTATACATTAAATGAAAACGCCTTCATACATAAAACCCTTTCAGGACCCTCCCTGGTCCTTATAGTCCTGAAGCGTGAACAAACCTAACTTTATATTGTGTGCATTAACAGGCAATGTTTACTCATCCTATGCACCTGACCCCACCTCTGGTGTGTCCAGGGGTCTGTGTTTGCCCAACAATATATTTTGTATTGTTTATAGAAGTTATGAGATTGATCACTGTTCGTTATCTTCACCTTTCATTGATGAGATTAATCATTGTCATCTTTACTTGTTCATGAGTTTTCCTGTGCATCTACCTGATAAATTGTAGTCCTGAATCAATGCATTTAGTGTTTGCTTTCTTTGATTCCTACATCATTTAGATCTACAACTCAGACTATTATTATGACAAAATCCGGGTGATAATGATATAATTACTAGTTGTTTTATTTTAATTTGTTTTTATAAATTGACGTCAGACATTTCTTTATTGTTTCCCCGCAACACATACCGGGTGTACACGTGTACTTAACTCTTGTTTTTACTTTGGAAAACATCCAGCACCTCGTAAAATGTACTTTTATGCAGTTCAAGCAATCTCTGTTTCCTAGGTTGGATGTATATTGTTTAACGTTCCTCTCAAAAATCTTTCACTCCCATGGAGACGTCACCATTGCCGTTGAAGGGCTGCAAAATTTAGGCATACGCTCGGTGTTTACGGCCTTTGAGCAGGGAGATATCTCTATCGTGTCACACCTGCTGTGACACGGGGCCTCGTTTTTAGCGGTCTCATCCGAAGGACCGCCCCATTTAGTCGCCTTTTACGACAAACAAGGGGCACTGAGAACCTGTTCTAACCCGGATCTTCAGGGAATATTTCGTAGATAAAATGACTGAAGCACTGAAGGTTAAACAGTATTTCTCCTCAATGTACAACAAAATTATTTGAAACCTCTCCATCAATAAATCGCCATCAGTATAACTCTTCCTGTAAACTGTACTTCCTCCGTTTCGCCTGGCAAATTTTGACAAGTCAACTTCCGCCCCCGTAAGATCTGGATCCGCCTCCCTGTGAATGACGTACTAGGCAGAGAGTTGAATGACTATTGTTTGCCGTCATTTGTAAAAATCCATGCTTTTGGGTAACAAATTCGGCCTGCCTTTTTAGTTTTATGAGGAAAACATCGAAGAAGGGTGCACGATAGAAATATTTTGGTTTGTATGAAACGAAATCCGGTCGACATGGAATGCTTACTCCGAGGCACCTGATCTCACCTGTAGTATATCCAGGAGTCCCCGTTCGCCCATTTTTCTTGTATTGCTTATAGGAGTTATGAGAGTGATCACTGTTATCTTCACCTTTCATACTTGCATTTGTAAATTGGTCAACCAGTCTGCTGATTTCTGGTCCGGCTATCATCCATCCTTGAAGGTCGGTACGAATATGCATCGGACATTCAAAATTGACACATTCGTACCTACTCAACAGAGAACCTCAGCCTGAATGCATATCGTGTGACTGTCCATTAACTATACAACACATTCTTTTAGAATGTTGTGATTTCACGTCCATACGAAATAGGACTTTTTAATAGTGTACAATCAACAAAATAACTTTTTACAAATATTGACTATCATTATATTATACAATATTTACAAGAATGTGACTTTGACAGAAAAATTTGAAAACTCTTATAATACAACTGTTTTTATACACGAATGTTTTGTTTTTTAACCTGTTTGTATATATTTAACTTTATGTCCGTCGGATGGAACGTTAAAGGGTGTTCCGTGTCAAGGATCACAACCCCCTTGGAACGCAAAAGATCGTTTCCCTGATGTTCGAAAAAGAGTAGGCTCACTGGGGGCCGTCGGGGAAACTCAAACACTTACAACCAAACATCATTCAATCAGTTAACCGCCGTAAAATGGCTGAAATATTGCTAAACCGGCGTAACACCTCAATCAATCAATCGAAGGTCGGTAGGGTCGCCTAATATCTAAGGATACAAGCATCTCAGTCAATCTTCTTAACTCGGGAATAATTTTTGCAATGTCAGAGTATTCCGATTTGATTTCATCTGATGGAATAGTAGGGGACATCAATGCCTCATCCTTCTCTACCAGACAAATGAAACAATTTGTCCAATCAGTCTCCCTTTTCTCGTCAGGAGATATCGACAGTCGAATCTTTCTCGATGTCAAAAACAAAGATTGACTATTGTTTAACGTCCCGCTCGAGAATATTTCACTCATATGAAAACGTCACCATTACCGGTGAAGGGCTGCAAAATTTAGGCCTGTTCTCGGGGCTTACGGCCTTTGAGCAGGGAGGGATCTTTATCGTTCCACAACTGCTTTGAGACGGGACCTCGGTTTTTGCGGTTTCATCTGAAGGACCGCCCCATTTAGTCGCCTTCTACGACAAGCAAGGGCTACTGAGGACTTATTCTAACCCGGATCCCCACCCAACCAAAAACAAAGAAAACATTTCTCAAAGCATATACAATTATAACAAGTTACAATGAAATATATAACTGTGTTTAAGACTACCTATCTTAACCTATTGATATCATATACGTTATCTTACAAACAAACTATGACTTCATCTTCACAAAGGCCGAGGGATAATCCCTTTACCAACTTTAATTCTTGATTACGTTTTTCGACTAGGTTCGACGATGTTGATCCCACACTTAGCCCAATCCTTCATTTAGCCCCGTCATTGGTTCGGCTTTCTTGCGTTGGCACATTCTGTCAAATCGGACACAACATCTGAATTGGGGCGAATCAAAGTGTATTTGGGAGACTTTGTCGAAAGCTGGTACTAAACCCCATGCCGAGTTTCACGGCTGGAACTTGCACCAGTCAGCCCTGGTAGGGTAAGCAACTCATTCGTATATAACATCATAATATAAAAATTAAACGAAGGCAAGAGAAGTTTAATGCACGTTACACAACTGAGAAATGATAGGAAAATAGGAAAACGTCAAGATTCAGAAAATGAGGTTAAGAACCGTTATTAATCACCACTGCCTGCTGCTTTACATAACTGATATGAAGAAGATAAATCGTCAAAAAGTAGCATGTAATATTTTACTTTCATTAATATTACTATGTGAGGTAAGATTACGTATACCAGATTTGAAATTGGAAAATTTCCCCTATGTTCCTAGATATTTGCAAATCCGAAAGACACCAGTGAATTACCATCTGTATAGCTGTATAGTACATTTGAATAACTCCTCCCGCAAAGATCCTGGATCGGCCCTTTGTGAATGACGTACGAGACCGAGAATTGTAAATTTAATCTCATTAAAAGTCACGCAATTGTACACGAGGTGAATGACTAACGTTTGTCATCATTTGTTTTCACTGAAAGTTTTTTTCAAAAACATTGAGCATATTTATCAAAGTGGTCGATATTTTGAAGGGATCATCGAAAATTTCCTGTTTGGGGTCAGACACACAGATAATATTAAGATAAGGTCCACCACATGCTGTCTGACATGTTTCATACAAATTGAAGACGTTCTTTACACACTAATTTGACTACGGATTACCCTGTTTAATTACCCGATCGAGATAATGGTTCCCGATGGGTGTGACCGCTCGACAGGGATCTCCTCCTGAGCACTTGATTCTGCCTCTGATGTGTCATGGGGTCCTTGTTTGCCCTACTCTTAATTTTGTATTCTTTATGAGAGTTACAAGATTAACTACTTTTTGTTATCTATACATTAAATGAAAACGCCTTCATACATAAAACCCTTTCAGGACCCTCCCTGGTCCTTATAGTCCTGAAGCGTGAACAAACCTAACTTTATATTGTGTGCATTAACAGGCAATGTTTACTCATCCTATGCACCTGACCCCACCTCTGGTGTGTCCAGGGGTCTGTGTTTGCCCAACAATATATTTTGTATTGTTTATAGAAGTTATGAGATTGATCACTGTTCGTTATCTTCACCTTTCATTGATGAGATTAATCATTGTCATCTTTACTTGTTCATGAGTTTTCCTGTGCATCTACCTGATAAATTGTAGTCCTGAATCAATGCATTTAGTGTTTGCTTTCTTTTGATTCCTACATCATTTAGATCTACAACTCAGACTATTATTATGACAAAATCCGGGTGATAATGATATAATTACTAGTTGTTTTATTTTAATTTGTTTTTATAAATTGACGTCAGACATTTCTTTATTGTTTCCCCGCAACACATACCGGGTGTACACGTGTACTTAACTCTTGTTTTTACTTTGGAAAACATCCAGCACCTCGTAAAATGTACTTTTATGCAGTTCAAGCAATCTCTGTTTCCTAGGTTGGATGTATATTGTTTAACGTTCCTCTCAAAAATCTTTCACTCCCATGGAGACGTCACCATTGCCGTTGAAGGGCTGCAAAATTTAGGCATACGCTCGGTGTTTACGGCCTTTGAGCAGGGAGATATCTCTATCGTGTCACACCTGCTGTGACACGGGGCCTCGTTTTTAGCGGTCTCATCCGAAGGACCGCCCCATTTAGTCGCCTTTTACGACAAACAAGGGGCACTGAGAACCTGTTCTAACCCGGATCTTCAGGGAATATTTCGTAGATAAAATGACTGAAGCACTGAAGGTTAAACAGTATTTCTCCTCAATGTACAACAAAATTATTTGAAACCTCTCCATCAATAAATCGCCATCAGTATAACTCTTCCTGTAAACTGTACTTCCTCCGTTTCGCCTGGCAAATTTTGACAAGTCAACTTCCGCCCCCGTAAGATCTGGATCCGCCTCCCTGTGAATGACGTACTAGGCAGAGAGTTGAATGACTATTGTTTGCCGTCATTTGTAAAATTCATGCTTTTGGGTAACAAATTTGGCCTGCCTTTTTAGTTTTGAGGAAAACATCGAAGATGGGTGCATGGTAGATATATATTGGTTTGTATGAGACAAAATCCGGTCGACATGGAATGCTTACTCCGAGACACTTGATCCCACCTCTAGTATATCAAGGGGTCCCCGTTTGCCCAATTTTCTATTTTATATTGCTTATAGGAGTTATGAGAGTGATCACGGTTTGTTATTTTCACCTTTCATTGTCGTCACTGGTAGGCTGAAAGAAAAGGGAATGTGTGTATTATCTCTTGGGTTTATTCGTACAAAAGTCTACTCGTGAACGAACGGGCCTGGTCAAGTATTAGTTGACCGAGGTTGTACTTAAGTAGGTTCGTAGATTCACGAGTTGACCGAATCAAAAGTCAATAATTGCTTTGACAACATAATTTCTTGATCTCACAATAGTAAAATAGTTGGTAAAGCCATTGGAATTTGACTTACAGTGTACTGATGCACGGTTTAAAAGGCACAATTTGAATGGTTGGCTGCTTTTTGTTTCACGTCACTGTCTGTAGGTGAAGTTACTGTACCACGAACTTAAAACTATACTTAGCACTCACGACCGTAGCAGTAAGGGTTCTTTAATGTGCCAGCGCCTGCCGCGACACGGTACCTTCGTTTTGAAGGTCCAATCCGTAAGACCCGTGATTCTCACTTCTAAATGCCGGCCGTTTGGCGAAGAAGCAATCACTATCTATGTTAACGCATTGTGTACACACAGGTCACGTGCTAGTGTTAGCTTGATGACGCGACCTCTAATTATAGAATGATGTTAACGTCTTAGGTTTGACGCGGCTATGGCTTCAACGAACCTCCAACTGACGATCTCCCGGTTACGAGGCGAACGCTCTACCACTGAGCTACCGCGATCGGCTCATAGAGAAGGTAGTCTTTCATAAGTCAGATCCACTGCTCTGGTCATAAATGACCTTCAACTTGACAATGTTATGAATGTACTTCCATTGTGTGAAGGTTTGGTAGTTTCTTAGAATGGGACAGTTCCAAAAATCTCCATCTGCTGTTCCTGAAAATCACTGATCAACAATAATTACTCTCCATCAGCATTCAACTCGTTCAGCGTCACTGTAAAATGTTACTCATTAAATACATAAATTATTATTTTTAAATATTTATTTACAAGACAATACTAATTTTGACAATTCATGAAATAAAAAATTGAAAGACCAAGCATTCGAAGACTTATATACGTGTAACATTTTAAAAAAAAAAAAATGGAATGGCATATTATTTTTAAAATGGATACATCATACGTAATCACCCCCCCCCCCCCCCCCCCAAAACTGCATTGCATACAAGATTTAATTAACAGAAGAATGTCTTTGCAAGTCAGGGACCCACAATATATAGTAACAGAAAGTGCATTATCTTATTAAAATTTAAAAATTTGAAGTCATAAATTTATGTCCTTGACAAATGTCATTACAAAGTTGTGTCCTGGAAAATCTTTTATAAGTAGCCTTGACGTTCACAAGGTAACATCAGTTCAAGGTCATTACACATTTTCTGGTCATAAGCAACCTTTGATTTGAACTTTTTAATCTTCTACATGTAATAATTCTTTCATACAAACTTGTGGTGTAAATGCAAATTAGGATGAAAGGACAAAAATTGATGAACATAGCAGTAAAGGAAATGATTTTAAAAAATTTCATTTTTCAAACTCTATGATCTATATAGCCTAATCCTTGAACCTGGCCTCTTAACATACAGGTCAGAAATATCACAATTTTGGTAGAGCCCTCTCAAGTCATTATCACTAAACATTCAGCCTCGGTCCTTCATACAAGACCGCAAAAACCATGTCACAGCAGATGTGGCACAATAAAGATCCCTCCCTACTCAAAGGACGTAAGCGCCGAGCATAGGCTTAAATTTTGCAGCCCTTCACTGGCAATGATGACGTCTCCATATGAGAGAAATATTTTGAGAGGGACGTTAAACAATATTCAATCAAGCTGATGATATGACTATTTGCTATTTGTGTTTGACTGAAGGAGATGAAGATGCTTCTGGGGGGATTAGTGTTGTCTTCATGCTTGATGCTTCTGGGGGATTAGTGTTGTCTTCATGCTGTAGCCCTGCTTTCTGATATGATAACAGAAATTTGGACATTTCCCAAACATCCTAATGTGTTCTTTTTCTCCAAATTTCTTGAGTGAGATGTTCAACAATACAGTCCATCTGCGTTACACGTGTTAATAGGTTTAAAGAAGATATTTACATTTTTTGTTTATATAGCCAAGGCTTGCACTCCTGAATCGGGGGAAATAAGTATTCACAATTCCAGTAATCCCTAGAGGCCTTGTTTCTCATGTGAGTTTACAGAAATAATGTACATGTATTTTCCAATATGGGCCACTAATCATGCATAGTATTTTTAATCATTGTTTTGAAATAAGATGTACATGTATCTTATCACCTGCATATCGTGTTTATATCTCTCAAATGATTCGATTTGCAAGAGCTTGTTCTGCGTATGATAAGTTTTTAAATCAAGACAGGCTACTGGCAAGCAAGTTAAAGGTGCAGGGGTTTCAACAGTCTCGTTTAAAGTCAGCATTTCGCAAATTCTATGGTCATTTTAACGATCTAGTTCGTCAATACAACCTATCATTGGGTCAAATATTGTCTGACGTGTTTCATACCGATTGTTAGGTTGTTCTTGGCACACTGATTTTGACTACGGATAACTCTGTTTACCTGATTTGGATATAGGGCTCACAGCGGGTGTGACCGGTCGACAGGGGAAACTTACTCCTCCAAGGCACCTGATCCCACCTCTGGTGTGTCCAGGGGTCCGTGTTTGCCCAACTCTCTATTTTGTATTGTTTATAGGAGTTATGAGATTGATCACTGTTCGTTATCTTCACCTTTCATGCAGTGAAACACTGATACCCCTGTTTGGTAGCAAAGTGAAGATAGAAGATTCTTGTCACAAGGAATATACATGTAATACATGAAACCTGGGTACATGTTTTAACTAGCACTAAGCGTTGTGGCCAAAGTTAAAGTCTTTCAAATGTAGGTCAAACTCCAAAGTGAAGGTCACGAGGTGAAAAGGTTTGGTACAAAAAGAAAGGTCTTGTCAGAAGAAATTCACATGTGAAATATGAGAGATGAAAAACTAGACTCCTGAACAACTGACTAGGGAGGATACGAAAGTAAGTTGTGATCACCATCAAACAAGTATTCCTAATAACAAATCTGAATGTACTTCCATTTTCACAAAAATAAGATTCTTGAAAGTATCATTAAGGCATGTCATCATAGTAACAGACGATGGCCTGATCGATGTTCATTTGACATTTGTCGATGTAGTGTCGTGCGGTCTCCGAGTTCTCACAACTGGTCACTTCCATGAACTCACTGATGAGTGAACTCATTACCTGCTCGACTTCATCATCTCCAGAACCTACAATAAAACACAGCATTTAACCCATAATTAGCTTATTCATATCATATTATAAACTATAAAAGTATAAAACAAACAACAACTAGAAGCTTGTGTTTCAACTTCATATGCACTATTGACATGTTATTTTCAATAACAGTTCATGCCCGCATGTATTTCAAACAAAAGGCCCGTGGGCCTCATCGCTCATCTGAGTCACCTCGGCCCATATTTAAAGATTTTCCCAATACATATATATTATCGCATGTAAAACTTTGATCCCTAATGTGGCCCCATCCTACCGCGGGGGGGGGGGGGGGGGGGGGGGGGGGCATAATTTTTAAAGACTTGAATCTGCACTGTGTCAAGAAGCATTCATGTAAATGTAAATTTTTCTAGCCCAGTGGTTCTTGAGAAGAAGAAGATTTTTAATGATTTTCCCAATATATTTGTATGTAAAACTTTGACCTCCCATTATGGCTCCAACCTTCCCCCGGGGGCCGTGATTTTAACAAACTGAAATCTACACTATGACAGGAAGCTTTCATGTAAATGTAAACCTTTATAGCCCTATGGTTCTTGAGAAAAAGTTGGGTTTTTTTTCAAGATATACCCTATATACCTACCTATCCTCTTCGCTCCAGTTGGAGCATAAGGTAAAATTTACCCTATATATTCCTATTGTGGCTCCATCCTACCCCCCCCCCCCCCCCCCCCCCGGGGCCATGATTTTCACAGACTTGAATCTGCACTATTTCAGGAAGTTATAATGTAAAGAACAAGGTACAATTATATACATAAAAAGGCCAAAAATTTTCTCTCTATAAAATGTGTCTGGAAATAACCTTAATAAGCGTTTTAAGAAAGTAAAATATATGCCAGGTATACTATGTCAACAAAATCAGAATGATATTTCTAATTGGATAGCATTATGACATCATGAATAAGACATTTCCTGCCTTTTTTCAAATAAGCCTGAAAACTGTCAAATGTCATACAGATTATTGCTCAGGAAAAGATGTGCACATTTGTCGAGGAAAATAAAAATGATATATATTGTGTATTATTTTAAGATGAAAAACATACTTGAATATGAATTTGCTCGACGCATGCGCTATATGTTTTCTGAAAAGAAAACCACCTGAATTTGTGGATATTTTCATTGAAAATGGCATTTTTGCAATTTTATGCCAACTTCTAGCTCTTGTCATATGACATAAATCATTTTGCTGATCAAAACTGAGCGGATTTTGGGTTTGCTAATCCATTCCTTATTTGAATGCCAGGGTTTGAGCTCCAAGTGAAATCATCGATATTTTGGGCCAAATGACTTTAAAAACTGACCTACTTCTTTGTAGTTTCCTGGCCCAGTGGTTCTTGAGTAAAAGATTTCCCTATATATTTGCATGTAAAACATTGTTCCCATCGAGCATCAAGATAGATCTGAACTGACTCATCCTACGCTGGATCAAGTCAAAAACAAAGAAAAATTTTTTAAGTTTTTGACTTGATCCAGCGTAGGACGAGTCAGTTCAGATCTATCTTGACGCTCGATGGGAACAGACTTTTCTGTTGCCACATATTACACTCAATAAGTTTAATATGTAGACATTTTGTTTGTTATCAGCTTTTGTAGTTTAGTTGTAGTTTTAGTTTCCTTTTCTATTTAGTTTCCTTTTCTATGTAAAAATTCTATCGTCATGAGGTTGTCCTGAAAATTTGACAATTCACTGTTGTTCGTGTCGTTGGTCATTTTCAGTGCTTTATATATATATATATATATATATATATATATATATACATTTATATATGTGAGTGTGTGTGAATACATATATATTATTACTACAGTAACTTGATCCGAAGAGTCGGATCACGTCGAGTTGACAGGCGCGGATCATCAGATCACACGAGACGCGAAGCGTCGAGTTCGATCTGATGATCCGCACCTGTCAACGAGACGTGATCCAACTCTTCGGATCAAGTTACTGTAGTAATGATAAATTTATTATATACCCCCTTGTGCATTTTAAATCCACATTTATAAGATAATAAATGTAATCCAAATGATCAAAAACACAGACATACCATGAAATTATGTTTTGTGTACGCAGTTTCGTTTGTGACGCGGTCAACATTTCCACAAATAATGTTGCATTGTTGCATTGTGACGTCATTGTGACGGCATCAGTTTCAGAGGATACTGATACGGAATCAGAAAACCACAGTGTGGTGATCCGGAAAACCGGATCACACGCTGTGAAATCCACAGTATCAAAGAACGATACATTGATGGGTATATAATAAATGTATATATAAAGCATTAAAAACCAGCAACAAAAGTGTTGGATCTAATACTGTAAGAGTTGTTATTTACTTGTGGTGGAAATTTACACTAATTACGCGGTCATGTAATAATTAAATGCATAAATTTCCCCCACGCGTATAGTTATAAATATTTGATATGATATATCATATTCAGTTACCGCATATTTTTCTAATAAAAAGTATAATATAACAAGCAATTGACCAATGACTATAGAACTGTCAAATTTTTTAGATGACCTGACCCTTTTTAAAGGGACTGATTCACGATTTTCCCCAAAATTTTCTTTTTCACTTTTAATGATCACAATCTACTGTCTAATGTGTTTAAAAGATTTCACATAAAAATTAAGGTTATACATTATCACTGAAGTTCATTTTAGAGACTATCATTTGTTTTGTAAACAAAGATTACGGTATACGTTATGAGATTTTCAAAAGAAATGGATATCGATCTAAGTTTATTATATCTTTCATATTTCAAGCAGTTTTAGGGTAAAATGTGTCATCTAAAAGTTAAAATTTGTGACTATGCAAAATTAAGATGCTTTATATTACAAAATCAATATTTCACTTGTTTGTTTGTATACATATACATAAAAAGACTTGAGTCTTTGTTTACATAACACATATTTAAGGCTAAAATAAAGCTTTTATTCATTCATTCAGAGGATCAAAATGTTGGCTGTCAATTACATTAAATGAGTAAGTTATATTTTAAATGTTTACCATCAAAAATGAAAAATATTTTTATCAAAAATCGTGAACCAGTCCCTTTAAGGACAATAGAATATTTACATAGAAATGAAAACTAAATAAAACTGCAAACTACATGTATAACACTAAAACTAAACTACAGAAGTTGATAACAAACAAAATGTCTACATATTAGAATGATCGAGTATAATATTAGAATGATCAAGTATAATAGACATGTACATATATATATAATATATATATATATATATATATATTATATATATATATATATATATAATTATATAAAGTCAAAAAATAAAATCCAATACTCAAACTTTTATCTATAGTGCTTTCGCCCTGCAGGCTCGTCCGTAGATTTTTAAACAATTTTAATGTAAACAAGTTCCATTATGACGTCATCCTCGTGACGTTATGTGGGCAACGTTAAACATAATACAGTCACGATTGTGACGTCAGAACATTATACAATGTTAATGTTAGGCACTTTTAAAAATACAGACATATTTAAAATAGTTCAGTCTATAAGTTTTAAGCGCCTCTGATTTCCTGTACATTAAAGGAGACATTCTATGTAAAATGTACATGTTAAATAACATGTAGTAAAAATATTAACAGTTTAGTTTCGGCTTAAACAGTTTTATGAAATAGTTTTCCTTGGCTCTGCGTAATTGTTCATTTTCCTCTTTTACTTTGTAAAATGGAAAAATATCAAAACTGCCTTCCCCGCTCGAATCAAAATGTCCACTATGTTTAACATTGCCCACATAACGTCACGAGGATGACGTCATAATGGAACTTGTTTACATTGTTTAAAAATCTACTGACGAATATATATATACGGATCCTGAAGAATTGTTGATAAGAAAATCTCACTTTAGATAAAAACTCAGATTTTGCAATGAAGGCGTCTTGTGAATGGATGTGAATATTTCATTACTCGTGTATAATGACTTGTTGGAATAAGCCGTGGATGTGAATATTTCATTACTCGTGTATAATGACTTGTTGGAATAAGCAGTGGATGAGTACAATTACAGCTTACTGTATTGGTATGATTATACCCCGAAGGCACCTGAAGTATGAACACTATATCCCCCCCCCCCATTCTGAATTTTTTTTGGCAACCATAATTAAAATATCATACCAGTAGATGGCTAAACTCTAAAGCTTACAAAAAGCATGAAAAGATTACATAATAAATTGAAATTGGGATGGGATAAATAGGGAATACACAAATTATGGGAGAAATTATCATCACAAAAAAATCAGAAAGGGGGGGAGGGGGGTGTGGGGGTGTTGGAGTGTCCATACTTCAGGTGACAGTATTATACACATACCGTAAGTAAAGCTCTGGGAATGGGGAAACACTGTCGTGTTGGCTGCACACTCTGTAAACTCTCCCTCCGGATTCTCTGGTTGAAACTGAGGCTCGCTGGCAGCATGTCTCATTTTAGCCGTCTTCTACAATAACAAAGACACTCGTCGGAGATTTTGAAGAGACACCCATGCCTAATTTGGTCGACTTCTCACTACCAAACCTTATGTACATTACACTGCTCACTATTAAACTTAGTATAAAAACCAAAACTAAATAACAACAAAATTCTTAATTATATGTGAAACCAAATTAATTTTAGTTTCTTATTTACACTTAGTAATCATTTCACATTCTTATTAAATATTTTCACATTAATAATTTAGGTTTTTTTTTATATAATTTTGTTTTTTATTTGATCTAGTTTTGGTTCACTTTAATGGGTGTTCGTAATCTCCATTACAAAGTAACATATATTTCTAATGTTTTAACTTCACTTTATTCCATGGACTGTTTTACCGTCAGTAGCTGTGTCAAGTGTAAGCCAAAGTTGTGATTCAGAAAAATAATTTTGTAAATTAGTGACCTAGAAATTGATTGAATGACCTAGATTCTGGGTTAAGACACACATTTGCAATGCCCTGACATAAGCAATCTTTGTGATAAACTTGACTTAATGTATCCTCTTTTCAAACTACATGTAAGAAGAGGGGGGTGGGGGGGTTCAGATGACAGATGGAAAGACATGGCAATTCGTATGGTGTATCTACCCTACACAGTGTGTTACAGTGACTATACATCTTATTTTGCTTGAAAATCTTCAACTGTGCAGTGTATAAACAATTTTAAAGATCACTTGAATTTATAACAATTATAGTAGAGGTGGCCTCATAATACTGTAAACCAACATTCGCGAGATTCACAAGAACCTCATCGTCGCAAATATTTCTAATTGCTAACCAATGTCTATCATATGCTTGAAAAAAAGCTTGATCATGAAAATTTCTTGCTGCGAACCAGTTTACCACAGGTGAATCATGAAATGAAGTAGCCGTGAATGAAAGTTGGTTTACAGCATAGACCATTAGCTACATGTACTCCAAGGGTGAAAAAAAACCCACTTAAAGCTTCAAAGCATTTACACTAGAATTTATCAATGCACTACCAAATTCTTCTGTTCCGCTCATCCTGAGCAGCTAAATCTATATTTAAGTAAAACTTCTTGAAATGCTTGTTATAAGCATGCTGCCTTCGATGAAGCTTGTTTTTTGCTCAAACAACAAAACACAAATTTTATGTTTTCCAAAATTGTCATTTATTTAAAAAAAGAGTGTAGTTATGGAAAACTGGGAGGCCAATCACAATACACATTATACAATCACAATACACATTATACATAACCATTTGGGCCAAACTGGCCTTATTGCAAACATATTACATAATCATCACAAACATGAAAGGAAAGAGTGCCTCCCGGCCAGTACTAGATTATAAAACCGAAGCGAAAAAGGTGGTCAAGAATGCATTTGGACCCAGTGATGGGGAACACTATTTCTTTCTAGCTCAATCAAATCTTGTTTTTATATAAATTTAAACTGAAAATATTGACAAGATTCGTTGGGCCTGTTGTGAAATATATTATACTTTCTTATGTAGAAATTAAGCCACAAATCACATATGACTTGAAGACATTTTATAAATGTATACATGTACTTTCTCCAAGACATCACTTTTATACATGCATACATATGTAAGTACCATATTTCATTTTAATGCAGATACATGTATGTGATCAGTTCGTACATCTACGTACATGTATGTTAAGTACCATTTTCGTTCGATGTGAAGAAATAAACTGTATTACAGAAGCAGCCACTGGCTAATTTATTCTATCAGAAAAAGTATTAAGTTGTAATCATTGAAATACTTAGCTAAAATATTGCATTACCAAATTATCATCAGTTTAACATTCCGTGCGGACATTATTAATCATATATCAGTGGAAAAATGGTCGAACAAGATGGTAACGTTAAAAAAAAATCCAGTTTCACAAAGCTATATGTACAAAAAAATTTCTCGATCTGCGCCAAACTAATCCAATATTATATATGGCCAATCGCTTTCCTATGGATTACAATTCATTCATCTTGACCAGTATCAAAGAAAAGACAATCTGCATAAAATTAACTGCACTGAAATTGCTTGATCGCAATGCAATTATAATTACCCAGACCACGTTTTGCAACATTCATCACTTAAATCATCAAACCCCAGCTAACATATTATATACATGTAAAGCCAACCTGTAAAAACAGATCACTATATAGTAAAATGTATTTTAATCGTCCTCATTTGATCATTATGATTATATGAAACTTTGATCCCCTATTGTGGCCCCACCCTACCCTTTGGATCATGATTTAAACAAACTTTCAATCTGCACTATATGTAGATGGTGATGCTTGCATAACAATATCAGTAATCATGGCCCTGCTGTTAATGGGAAGATTTTAAGATTTTATATGTCCGTGTAAAACTTAGATCCCCTATTGTGGCCCCACCCTCACAAGATGGACAAACTTGAATCTACAGTCTACTTGGTGATGCCTGCATTTCATTATAATTCATCATGGCCCTGCTATATTTGAGAAGAATTTTAATTAAAAGAATATTCCTATATATTCCCATAGGATTTTCAAATGAAAGCACTTTCATTAGAATTAAAAAAATATTGTGTAGCTTTATTCATTTTTTTTTTTTTATAATTCTAATATGCTGGTCGCTGATTTTTGAAAAAAATGGGTAGGCAGACAGATAAATACAGATAATTAAACAGGATTTCTGAACTCCTACCTCTTCTAAACTTGGCAAGGTGCTGGCATCCACGTTATGTAATTTCTGCAATCGCTGCCACATTTCTTTGTCCTTTCTTTTCTTTTCCTACAAAAGCAAAAGTAGTACATGTATGGATGGAGTTATGAAAAAGCAAACGAAAATAAAGATTCCATATAAAAACTACATATACCTACATGTACATGTATATAGGGAAAACATGATCAGTCAGGATGGTTTGTTCCAGTCACCAGATTAACAGCATTTTAACACATTTAGTCAAAAA